>NC_064600.1:21483865-21783865 GCF_943734735.2 Anopheles gambiae | reverse complement strand
CTCTGTTCCAATCGACTTAATGTGGAATTGAGGGCTACTAGCAGTGCTTCGAAATCGGCAGCGAAAACAATAATGTCATCATAGAAACTCACTACGTTGGTTAAGCCGTGTAGTACTGTTTCCATTCGGCGCTGCCAAATAGCAGGGATATTTGCCGCGCCATACACAGCTCGTGTCGGACGTATGAGTCCATGCGTGGTGGTATTCAGGGTGAGGATTTTACGAAACTCTTCATCGATTGTCAAGTGCGTGTACGCATCGGTTATGTCTAAGTGGCAGAAAAGTGTGGCTCCCTTCATACGGTTGAAAATGGTTTCCACTCTGGGTATAGGATGTTCGTCAATAATCATTCTTGGGTTTACTGTGGGCTTATAGTTGCCAGTAATTCGGATATTACCATTTTTCTTAGCCACCACGTGGGTCGGCGAAGCCCACTCGGAAAATTCCACCTTTTCGTAAAACCCTGATTTGTGTTTTTTTTCGATTTCTGCCGCGTACTTATCGCGTAACGCCAATGGCACATCTCGGGCTTTAGCAAAAATTGGCGTTGCATCAGGTTTGAGATGCACTGATGCTGGTGGTCCGGTCAATTTACCTGGAACGTCGCTAAACACGGAACGGAAACTGTCGAGCAACGAATTCAACTGGGTTTCGTGTTCTATCGTGAGCTTCGAGCTGGTAACAGCGTTGACATGTGTGTTTGGAGCTATCATTTTGCCAAGGTCTATCTGATCAACGAATTGGGCGATCCACTCACGACCGAAGAGGGCGTCTGTTTGTCCCGCTACTATGTACAGATTTAACCGACGGGTTACCGTGCCAACAGACACGTTTACGGGCAATCGGCCCAGACAATGGATGCGGTGACCGGTGTAGCTGGTAAACTGCCTATCTGTAGGAAGAAAAGAATAGTTTGTTTTTAGTGACCGTAACGTGGTCTCCCCCATAATCCCACACGGTGCTCCCGTGTCGAGTTCCATGCTGGTGCGTTTTCCATCAATTTTTATATCGATCATCAATTTGGCGGCGGGAGCTGAGTTGCGTATCGTATTAATGGATTGTACGGGATCGATGTTGAAATCCGCAACCTGATCAATGTTCGATCGTTCGCGTGGTGTGTTTCCTGCTCGGCAAACCTGCGAAATGTGACCTTTTTTGTCACATGTATGGCATAGGGCGTTGCGAAAGCGGCAAAGGCTTCTTGGATGCGGCCCACCACAACCGTTGCAGGGCGTAGCTGCAGTGTTGTTGCTTTGTTCGTGTGTCCATCTGGAATGTGAAGCGAACGTTTTGGTAGGAGGTTCTGCTCGACGGAATGGTTGTTGCTTTTTAGTCTGAGGGTTTTCATAACCCAACTTATTGGTAGCTTCTGCTGACGCCGACGGTGTCGCCGTGGAGATATCACGAACTGTATTCCGTGTGGCTTCGAGCGTTAATGCGATATCAAAAGCTTCTTTAAACGTGCTGGGGTTTTTTGCGATGATTTCGTCACAAATGTCGCGTGCTTCCATGCCGTGGAGCATTTGTTCAATCAACATTCTGTCGAGAAAATCGTCATACTCACAGTAGGCAGCCCCTTGTTTGAGTCGTAGAACAAATTGTGAAATCATTTCGCCCCTTTGTTGCAAAATGTTACGGAATTTGACACTCTCAACAAACTTGTTCTTCTTCTGGTCGAAGTGGTTCTCGAGTGTTTTTCGAAGCTCTTCGTAGGGAATTTCCTCTGGCCGCTTTGGGGTGACGAGAAATTTAAGAGCATTGTTTAATTCTGTTCCCATGTGCACGCGCGCATAGTCCGCGTATTTATCGGTGGGGATATTGCTCAGTTTTAGCGCCCACTCCAGTCTGTTAAAATAGTCTTCGACTGTTGATTCATCCGACGCATGAAAAGCCGGGTGCGAGAATGTTGGCACTTTTGGTTGGGGAGCAGCGTCATCTCTATTCACCTGCGCGTTGGATGTACCTATTGCCGATTTTATCGCTTGGGCAATCATTGTCGAAAGCTGTGTCATAGATTCGTTATCAAGCTGAGCCATTGTGTTTTCAATCCGTTTCACTTTGCGAGGAATCCCACTTCTGACACCAAAATGTTGTATTTTGTGTTTAATAATTCAGTTCAAGTTTTATTCACGTTAGGTTTGTTTTTCAAGATAGAGCGGGAGTGCGTAAAAAGCGAAGCTTAACCCGAAGGCGCGCCCGAAATTGACAGACGTCAAAAGGCGGTTGGCCAGGTAGCGCAATAATTCCCAACAGCAGGTTGGACCATACATAACAGGTGCGCATGGTGAAGTATAGTGTAGTGTAGTTTAGAAAAGTGTAGTGTAGTGTAGTGTAGTTTAGTACGCAGGGCAGTGTAGATTTAGTGTAAGGAAATTATTTTCGTAACGTACGTTTCGTGTACGTTTTGTGGTTCAATTTGTTGTTCCTGCGTGGTACGTGTGTTCCTGTGTTCCTGTGTTTCTGTGTTCCGGCGTTTTCTTGCAATTCTGCAATTGATTGCAAATAATTTTTCATCAAACTGGCTACTTATTGTGTGATTTACGTAGCATACTGTATCGTGTTGCGGAAGCTGCCTTTGGAATCTTGCGCTTCCTGGTTATGGGAGTTTATTTTCACAGTATTATCATTAATTTAATCTGACCATTTCTGTGTTTAATTCTTTTTTTTTTACTATTTATTTCCATGCACCAATCTTGCCGTTTTGAGCACTCGTGGACACAAACCAACACACGGTGTGCAAAGGTAAACGCACAATACATACCAATAATAGTACCAACTTAACACTCTACTAAATGCTTTTTTATTATTGTCTCCTCTCTTTTACATGATCTCTATTGAACGTTCTCAACTATTATTTCATGCACGCACTGCAATGACGATTATTGCATTTTGAGCACTTGCGGACTCAAACCATCACACGGTGCGCAAAGGTAAAAGCACAATACATACCAGTAATGGTACCAACTTAACACTCTACTAAATGCTTTTTTTATTTTATTCTCCTCTCTTTTACATGATCTTCATTGAATGCTTGCAACTATTACATCATGCACGCACTGCAATGACGATTGTTGCATTTTGGAGCACACGCGGACTCAAACCATCACACGGTGCGCAAAGGGTAATCCACATATCCTAACATTAATTGTACTATCTCACATCCAATACATGGTTTCTTTCGGTTTTCCTTTTTTCTACATGCTCCCAAAAAGCGTTTCATGCACTCACTGCAAGGACGATGCAGGCCTGGATCCAGTCAGCTCGAGGAGGGTTTAAGTGGGTAAGGCATCGATCGTACCACATGATTCAAGTGGTTGCGGATGATGAATTCCACACTACGCAGGCATCGGTGTCTTAAGAAGGTTTTCGTCACGGAAAAAAAACAGTTACTTATTTTCCATAACTTGCATTGAAATTTCTTCTTGCGATAATGTGTACATTTAATTTTTCGTTTCATTTTCCATTTCATTCTTTCAGTTAGAACCGGCTATTCACTAACAATACATCTACCAGAACCTAGAACAAGACGGCAGCAAAATACAAACAATACATGTGTACATCTTCCTTGGCTATCCTTACTGCATTTTCGTTTCATGCAGCGCCTGCAACCAAAACGATCACGTAACCGACGGGACAATCAATTGAACTTCCATGCTGGAAGGTGGAGCTTTACTTCATGCACCTCGTTCCATGCGCACCTGACTTTGACTGAACACCCCACATTTCCAGGCTCTCCAGCAATCTTTCCTTGGAATGCCATGAGGCTTTCAATTTCCACGAGGAACGAGGTGGCATGCACCAGTTGTTTCTGTGCAGCCTGGAGTTTCCGTGCGTAGTCCTGTAACCGGGCCATCTTAAGCTAGTAGAAGAATAAACAAACATTAAAAGCAGTACGATTGTTAGAACACAAACATCATTTGGAAGATTCTTCTTCTTATGCATACACTTACCCGTAGATCATGTAACAAAACATACTGCATTTACGCGTGCGTTGTCATCTTTCACGTTTTACTTTTCCACTTTTCTATTAGGATTTAATAACTTTCGCTGCATCTACCGGCACCGATCCTTCCCAAATGAAACTTGCATTCGTCCTGGCGATGAGTTTCGAACGATCACAACACAGCGCGAGAGTGAAGAACACAAAGTAAATGGCACTATGTACAAGTGTTGATCATCTTCTTCTTCTTTGGCTCAACAACCGATGTCGGTCAAGGCCTGCCTGTACCCACTTGTGGGCTTGGCTTTCAGTGACTAATTTATTCCCCCCCATAGCAGGATAGTCAGTCCTACGTATGGCGGCACGGTCTATTTGGGGATTGAACCCATGACGGGCATGTTGTTAAGTCGTACGAGTTGACGACTGTACTACGAGACCGGCTCTAAAGTGTTGATCATATGGTCATAATAAAGTGTAATGGAATTTATTTTACTTCAAATGAATTGATTTTATTCTGATTAAATATTCAAATATTGTTATCAGCCTAGTTGTTTACGTTTAAAATTTTGATGAAGTAAAAACATCATTACCAGATAAATAAAACGACAATCGACGCATTTTGACCATATCGAATTATGACTGTCTTTCACACATAGTGTCATCTCTTGCGCTTCAGGATCTCACGCTCAGAGTAAAAATTCTCCCATCTTCGCAACGGTGGGAGCGATCGGCTATGGAGGGCTGGAGGAGTGCGAGTGTGTGTCCCATGCAGACAGCGAAATTTTGGTCAACACCTCGATGGTGGGAGCGTTTTTCCATGGGATGGGGTAGTGGAGTGCGAGTGTGTCGCATGATTCCTTTAAAACTAAGGCCAGGGGTAGCGAGAGGCATCAAAATGAGTTACTCTTTGCCAAGCGGGATGTAAGGATGTATATGTATAAGGCCGCGTTTGTCGAATCGGAACAAAATCGGTTTTGAGAATCTTTGAGAATCTTTGAGAAAGTGGACGATGCAGCAATCGGCTAACTAAAATATGAGCAATTGTGCTATTTGTTTTTCGGTAATCACTTTGGAAAACGTATTCAATGTTTATAATTGAAAAATTTAAAAAAAATGTGATCAAAAACTAAATTTCTATTCAAAGCTTCAAATAAAGCTTGAGTGGCTTTATCAGTTTCTCAGAGTGAAAAAAATTGAAGACGGCCGCGAGCTCACCTCTGAGAACATGTTTTGAATGCTTGAGAAACTTAAATTAGTGCTTGAGAATATTTTCTCAGCTTGAGAATGCTCCGTGGCCCCGCGGCCTAACATTGTTCTATCTTCTTTTTCTTTGGCACAACAACCGCTGTCGGTAAAGGCCTGCCTTGTATCCACTAGTGAAGTGAGCTTGGCTTTCAGTGACTTATTGTTACCATAGCAGTATAGTCAGTCCTACGTATGGGAGCACGGTCTATTCAGGGCTTGAACTCATGACGGGTATGTTGTTACGTCGTACGAGTTGACGACTGTACCATCAGACCAACTCAAATGGTTCTATACATCCACAATATTCGTCCAGATTTACCAAGAAATCCAAAGATCTTCCGATGATACGTTGACCCCGTAGGGATATCGTCTAACGCGCAAGGTAGCGTGGGTGTTATCACTCACAAAAATCAAAATTAGAATATCTAATTGGATAAAGAACATAAACAACATCGAACTCCATTCTTTGTGACAATCTGACTGCCCAAATCGGTACATTGATAGTCATTAATATGTTTCAATTATTCTAATTTAGTGTAACAATTTAAGCTTTTTCAACATGTAAAGCATTAATACAACCTTTATTAAATATTATTATATTATTATTTATTTTTAATCTTCAACGGGCCGTATGGTCTAATTAAGATGTAACAGTTCATTTAAAAAAACATAACAAAAACAAGATTTGCATCGCCATTCACTGCGGCCACGGCTAAAGCCGGAGACGTTCCGAAGTCGAAGCAATCCGAGACAGTGTTGAAGACAGCCGACATGCGGAACATAGGGTCAGACCGACCAGCGTTTTTGTAAATAGGAACCATACAAGATTTCCTCCATTTTTGGGAAAGTAGCCATTGGCTAGCGATGCATTGAACATTTTTGCAAGGATAGGTGCTACTGTCGTTTGACAGCGTTTCAGCACGGTAGAAGGAAATCCGTCGGGTCCAGGAGCGAAGGAAGGCTTCAGTTGCATTAGGGCTGATAAAACGATCTCACTGTCGATGAAAGGAGTACTAATGTTAATTGCGCCAGCCGGAGTGTTGACGAGAACAGCATCAATGGTATCGGTATCATTCATGGCCGGTGAAAAGCAATCTGCGAAGCGATCCGCGAAGAGATTGCACATTTCATTAGTGTTGGCACTTGTTGCTCCTTTGTACGTAATAGATGTCGGTGTATGAGTGGATTTTGTTTTGCTCTCGTAGAAGCGCCAAAACGAGTCAGGCCACCTGCAGAGGTTACGTTGAATATTCCTCAAATATGTGCCATATCGAAACCTGTTATAGCTGCAGTATAAAGAGTGCGTGTCAAAGTAGATCGAGCGAGATCTTTGGCAGCGGCGCGTTTGGTAGTGACGATAAGCAGCTCTTTTTACACGTTTGAGTCGTTTGGGTGAGCGGTCCGCCCAAGGGGGGTTAGGTTTAGGACGCTGAACTGGGACGCATACAACAAAGGCTTGCAGCATAAAGGACGAGAATGAACATACTGCTTCGTCAAGTGAAACAAAATTGGAACAGTGAAAGCTATTGTTAAACATTGATATCATGTCGTTCAGTTTCACATAGTCAGCTTTAGCAAAGTTATAACGATAAAATGCGGTTGTAGTCGAGTTTTGTCAAGTCGTTGAATTGCGTCGGGTCGACGAGTTAATACGTATATTGAAGTCAAACGCCGGATGGTAGTAGTCAAGAGGTACAAGCGGAACAACACTTGGAAAGACAGGCGAACACAATTCAGCTGCAGCATTGTTAGCGCAGGTCAAGCATGCGTCCGTGCGAATTATTGATGTGATTAAGTTGCACTAATCCGTTAAATTTAAATCCATCCACAAAGGTGTCGTTGGCCAGTGAGCGCGCAGTTGGTTCATAGTGCGTGATTGATGAGTATGCTGGCGAGGACGAAGGATCAGCTGTGGACCAGCTTATGCTAGGCTGATTGAAATCGCCAATAACAAACAGCAGATCCGAAGGCTTCAGTGTGAGAATGAAGCCGGTGATACAATCATGTAGAGAGCGAAGAATCGATATCTCGGAGCTAAGCTGCGGTGGAATGTATACTACCATGACGTGCAGATGTGCGTTATTGCAGGCGACGCGCACACAAATATACTCGTATGCGTTAGAAACGGCTAGCAAAACACCACCACCGCGAGAGCTAGAGCCGCTGAGAGAGCGATCACAGCGGTAAACAGAGAAGTTGTTGTTGAAGAGAAAAGCAGATGGAATGTTGTCAACAAGCCAAGTTTCCGTAAGGGCGATAAGTTCGAAGTCAGCCACCGAAACAGCTAGGTGAAATTCTTTTGTTTTAGTACGCCTCTAACGTAATCAAACCTCTAACGTTTTGATAATAGCAGCTTAAGTACTCAGCGGTAGCGTTGTCATTGTGGCGGTTGGATAAAGCGGGTATACGGTAAGTCAATTGAGCTGCGTTGTCAGAGCATGAGGCTTGGCGTGTTTGTTGCGTGCATTGTGCGAAACTTCGTCTAGTTGAGAAAAAAGCGTTCGATTGTAGACTGGTGCGAAGATGAAGCGCAGTGGTTTTGGGGCGGTCCAGAAACAAGTGTTGAGTTCGGTGCTTCCAAGGTATCATTCAACGGGGGGTGATACTGTTATGATGATGTTGTTTCAGGACCAGGTGGAGTAGACGTGCGTGTGGCTAAACGGTGAGTCGTTGTTGGTGTGCGTGTGGTGTAGCGGTGATCAGTACTAGTTGCTGGTGTGCGTGTTGTAAAGCGGTTTCGGGTGGCTATAGGAGGTGAGGTTTGGTTGTCGTGTTGACGGGATGGAAAAAACTCACGAATTCGATAATGTGCAAAGAAGGAATGACATTTAACAACAAACGAAAGGTAGGGTCAACCTGTCAGGTGTTATGACACAACTGTCAAATACCAGGGTTCATATATAACACTCCTCCCTTCTTTGAAATGGACTACGGCGAGTATTGCAACGGCGGGTTTCGCAGTCTTGTAGAAAGGCGGACGAAGGACGGGGCGTCACTGGCTCGGATCGGGCTTCCTGTCGGTGTGTCATACGATGAATAGGACGAAGTAGATGAGTCTGATGACACGGAGACTGTCCGAGATGAAACGGGGACACTCGATGTTTGTAGAGAGTCGGTTGACCCGTAGTAGTGCCTGCGGTGATGGTGTACCTCCGAAGTTTGAGTTGGTACAGGTACACTTCGCGGCTGTTCGGTCCTGTTGTCGTCTAGGGTTGGTCGCATCTGATCCACGTGGCGTTTCATCTGGTTACCATTGCAGTTGATGGAGTAGTGTAGATCGCCTAGTCGGGATACCACTGTACCTCGGATCCACTTATCCATTCTCGTACTTCCCGAGAGATAGTAGACGAGTTGTCCGGGCAAGAATGTTCGGTACGATGGTTCAAAAGCGACTCGTTGCTTCTCTGCTGTTCTTGTCTGGACAGATTGTGGTCGAACCAGGTCGAGACGTGAACGGATGTTTCGCCCTAGGAAAAGCTTTGCTGGTGCTTCACCGGTTTCACTGTGCGGGACTTTGTGGTACTGGAGCAGGAACTCGTTCAGGTTAGCTTGAAGTGTAGTGCTGGACCAATGCATAGCCTTCAAAGCTCGCTTAACTGTCTGAACGTATCTCTCTGCTTGCCCATTGGTTGCCGGATGATATGGAGCGGAGCGTTTGTGGAACTTGACACCGCTTGGTTGAAGAAATGTGGTGAACTCTGCTGCAGTGAATTGTGTTCCGTTGTCTGTTACAATAGTTAGGGGGCTCCATAGGATGCAAATAGCTCGTCGAGGATTTTTATGGTTGCCTCGGTAGTGGTTGAGTGAGTCACTTTCACCTCAACCCACTTGCTGTACGCATCCACGATAATCAGTAGCATAGCGCCAGCAACGGGTCCCGCATAGTCAACATGCACACGCTCCCAAGGGTTAGATGGATACTCCCAATGGTGTTGATTGAACTTAGGAGGTGCTGAGACCGTTTGAGCGCATTCGTGGCATGATTTCGCTAGCTGCTCGATGTCTTTGTCTATGCCCGGCCAGTAGACATATGAACGGACCAAAGACTTCATTCTCACCACACCAATATGTGCTGCGTGCAAATCTTGCAGAGTTGCAGAACGAAGGATGTCGGGAATCACGACACGGTGTTCAAACAGCAAACAATTGGCAACCATGGTGTATTTGACTTCTGGTGCTTTATAGCCGATTTGTGATAGGTTTCGTCCCATTTCGAGGTCTTTCAAAATTTTACCCAAGTGCTCATCTTTTCGCGTTTCGCGTGCGATATGATCGGTTTCAATGGGCAGCTGCTGGATTTGGTTAAGCACAAAATCTTCAAAATCGTCTTGATCCTCATTTCCTCCTCTACGAAGAGAAAGGCTGTTGACACTGGATTATGTCGAGGGACTTGGAATGCGTGAACAATAATCGGCATTCTTATTTTCGTTAGTCGATCGGTACACTACATCGAAATTAAAGTGCGCTAAGTAGTCAGCGTAGTTTACCATGCGACTTATACAAAGTGTAGGCAGTGACTTCTCTGGATGCAGGATTTGCGTCAACGGTTTGTGGTCCGTGACGAGCGTGAACTTCCGTGCACATAAATAGTTGAAAAACTTCTTGACTGCCCAAACGATAGCGAGAGCTTCTTTGTCGATTACCGGATAGCGTTGTTCCGTCGCCGACATTGTACAGCTTGCATAAGCTATGGGTCTTTCTACCCCGTTACTGAGTCGATGGGAGAGCACTGCTCCGAGACCCGTCTTGCTTGCGTCAGTAGCTAATATCAATGGTAGTGTTGGGTCATACTGAGTAAGGACTTGTGGTGAAATTAAAATGTTTTTGATATCGCAGTAAGCTTCTTCGGCTTCAGCCGTCCACTCAACACGATCTGCTGATAATATCTCACGCAATACCTTTGCTCTTGTTGACAAATCTGGTATGAACGCTGAATAGTATGTGGCTTTACCCAAAAATAGCTGTAATTGTTCGGGAGAAGACGGTCTTGGTGCGTCTCGGATCGCTTCAATGTGTTTCGTCGACTTGTGAAGACCTTCGCGATCAATTCGATGACCTAAGCACTCGAGTGATGGTGTGGCAAAGACAAATTTAGTTCGGTAAAGTTTCAGACCACTTTCCTTGATTCTGTTTAGGATACTTATTAAGGCTTGTAAAAGCTCTTCAAAAATTTTCGCGAAAACGATAATGTCGTCATAGAAGCTAACGACATTTGTAAGGCCTAAGAGAACTTCTTCCATTCGACGTTGCCAGATTGCGGGTATGTTGGCGGCACCGTATACTGCTCTGGTTGGTCGTATGAGCCCATGAGTTGTGGTGTTAAGGGTTAAGACATGACGAAACTGTTCGTCTATGGGAAGATGCGTATACGCGTCGGTAACATCCAAATGGCAAAATAGAGTAGCACCTTTCATTCGGTTGAAAATATTCTCAATTCGAGGAATAGGATGTTCGTCTATTATCATTAAAGGGTTTACAGTATGTTTGTAATTACCTGTTATCTTCAGCTTACCGTTTTTCTTAACGACCACGTGTGTATGAGATGCCCACTCCGAATATTCGACCTTTTCGTAAAAACCGGAATTTATTTTACTGTTTTGGCATACCTTTTATTTATTTCTTTGGCATACCTTTCTCGCAGCGCGAGGGGAACGTCACGTGCTCTAGCAAACACTGGTGTTGCATTTTCTTTCAAGTGTACTTTTGCCGGGGGACCTGTCAGTTTACCCAGAGACTCACTGAAAACATCAGCATAGCTGTCTAATAATCTTGTTACCGTAGCAATAGACGATGCGCAATCTCAGATTGCGCATATATTTATCTGTCAAACGGTTCGGTTTGATATATTTATCTGTCAAAAAAAATTATATATCTCGGACATATAATCTTAAAAATTTATGCGCAATCTTGGCGCAATCTGAAAATGTATGGAAATGACGTTTATAGCTCAGGGTTGGCTACGCGAAATGACTTATGTTTTGATAAAACGAATATATGCGCAATCTGAGATTGCGCATCGTGTATTAATACGGTTAGCTGCGTTTCCCAATTTGGAGATAATGTGCTATTTGACACTGTATGGATGGATGTACGCGAGGAGAACATGCGATTTAAATCGATCTGATCAGCAAAGTGAGAGATCCATTCGCGTCCCAGGAGTGAATCGTGTGCTCCGGACACTACATAGAGTTGCTCCTTTCGCGTTGTGGCTCCAATAGTTACATTGACATTCATCCTACCAATACAGAAAATAGATAACTAGTATAACTAGATAATTGTCTGTCGCTAGTCTGCAAGGTAAAATGTGGTTTAATTGATTTGAGGGTTACTTCTGATACGATTGCGCAAGGTGCACCGGTATCAAGCTCCATCTTCAGCGATTTACCATCGATCTTAACATCGATAATTTTGTTCTCACTCGACGGTATGTTATGAATACGGTTAAGCCGTTGCACTTGATCAATACTACCGGAGGGCGAAGAGATATCTTTTTGTGAAATGTGATGGTTGGACTTACCCGATTTGCAGACCTTAGCAATATGACCTTTCTTATGGCAATTGTTACATTTGGCGCTACGGAAACGACACTCGCTTCTGAGGTGTGGAACTCCACAGCCATTACAAGCTACTGGCTTGTTACCGTGTGTATTGTTGAATGCGGTGTTCTCTGGCGAGTTTGCATGCTGCTTGTTTGTCGTGTTTCGACGCGTGTATGGCTTTTTTACATTTGGCTTTTCGTAGCCTAGCTTGTTAGTAGCTTCAGAAGCTGGTTGTGACGTGTTAATGTCTCGAGCAATATTGCGAGTTGCTTCTAACGCGAGGGCTACATCGAGAGCGTCTTGAAATGTGGATGGATTCTTTGCAACTATCTCGTCACAGATGTCGCGCTCTGTCAATCCATGTAACATTTGCTTAATGAGCATTCGGTCAAAAAAATTGTCGTATTCGCAATTTGCTGAACCTTGCTTTAACCGGAGAACGTACAGGCGGTCCCCGAGATACACGGTTATTGGGGACCGAAAACGGCCGCAAAATACCGCGTATCTCGAATTTCCGCGTAAGTCGAATCTCGTGATTTCCAGCCAAAATATCACTAATTTTCGTGCAATTTTGCAAGTAGGGGGTGGTTTTAGCCACCAAATTAATTATTTGATATGTTTCTGATGAATTGAACAGTTTTAAACCTTTTTAAATGGTATTTTACATTAGATCAATACGGAAATTATTTGGTATTTCACAATGGATGTGTCAAATCAGTACAATTTGCTCAAAGAACTGTCAAATTTTGAAAACCGCGTATCTCCGAATCCGCGTATAAGAGGTACCGTGTATCTCGGGGACCGCCTGTACTGTGCAATCGATTCGTCTCGTTGTTGCACGATGGTTCGAAATTTAATACTTTCTACGAATTTATTCTTTTTCTGGTCCCAATGAGCTACTAGAATTTTCCGCATTTCCGAAAATGGCACTTCTTGTGGTTTTTTTGGTGCGACTAAAAATTTCAGCGACGTGTTTAGCTCGGCTCCCATAGGCACACGAGCATAATCCGCGTACTGTATTTCCGGGATTTTACTTAGCTGAAGCGCCCACTCAAAGCGGTTAAAATAATCAGCGACCGATGTTCCCTCGTTGGCACGGTATTCGGGCATAGCAAATGACGGTGCTTTCGGAAGCGGCGCTGGGATATTTTCACCTGTGTTGCGTAGTTCTGCACTTACTTGTTCAACCGCTGGTACGATGGATGCCTTAAGTGCCTGCACAAGCATTCCGGAAAGGGCCTCCAGCAACTCACGGTTATCATTCGCCATCGTTTTCTGTTGTTTTCAGCGTACAGCGAAAGAAACCTCTTTGTCGTAATGTTGTTGGCACGTGGTGATGCTAACCTCACTTTTCTGCTTGGGATGTGTGTGTGATGTATCGTTTGTTTAGCGGGCGACAAATAGCTTTTCCGCTGGCTCCGATGTATCCGACACGTATCCTGGACTATCCCACTTCTGACACTAAAATGTTATGTATTTAATTCTCTTTATTAGACAGAAAAGTTCACATGAGGTTTGTTTAAGGAGTTGTTGCACCAAGTAACCAAACGAATTCGATAATGTGCAAAGAAGGAATGACATTTAACAACAAACGAAAGGTAGGGTCAACCTGTCAGGCGTTATGACACAACTGTCAAATACCAGGGTTCATATATAACAGTCATCGGTGGCTAAACGACGCTTTAGGCTGGAAATAGACGAACCGAGATCGTCGCGGTACCGCGAAATTCGCGTATGACTTGAGCTGTCAATTATGTTATAAAATCTGACAGATAGGCCAGATAATCGCGGTTCGTGTATGGAACCATCCGAGATCTGGTGACGATTGAATGTGCCAAGAAGAAATATTTTTCTATCAATTTGCGAATCAAAATATTTATTTCACATAGTTTGTGCAAAATAAAATACAAGACTCATTTCTCGTCACGAGTTTTCACACAAATCCGCCAGAAAAAGTAAAAATAATCGGTTCGCGCTACCGCGAAAATCTCAGCAATACCGAAGTTGGGTATCTCTGCGAAACAGCAGGCGCGATTGGAGGCGCGGAAGATTTGACACCCGCTGCGCAAAGCGACGCAAGAAATCATGGAGTTCTGAGAATTTCATCATGCCATCTTTTTCCCTCCAACGGCAAATTTGTCAAGCAGCTCGTCGAGCTACCCGTCCCTGGCTCCGCCTCGTACCCCTCGCCTGAGCGCGCTGTCGATGGTTTGAATGTGTTGGTGCGTCAGACGGCCAATCGCTGTCAGCCGTCGTCCGTGCTTTTTCCCACCATAGCGCTATCTCTTTCTCGCGTGTGGTCAATGCTCATGAGTTGCTGTGGCGCTTAAAAAACCGTTTATACACATTGCGGCGATGAAGTTGCATTTTTACAAATCAATCCAAAAAAGCGCAATAAGTTCATTTGCTGCAATATAAAAATGACTAAGGAAAAGCTAGCTAAAGCTTGAGGGTTTGCTGTGCAACGCGCAGAACCCTAATTCGCATTAACACATTCAGCCCGGCGCGGATTTTCATCAACTTTCCTTTCCACCAGCACCTAGAACGCAGGCTGGAAAGTTCACTGGCAGTCCTTGGGGCCTGCCATCGATATGAACGTGTTAAGCATTAAACATAACTTTTTTTTTGCTTTTGCTTTTGCAAAGCTTTTGCTTTCGCATGTTGTAGATTACACAGATATGCTGTGCCGTCTGCGCAAGGGTATGAGCGTGCGTGTGTGTGCACAACTGTCGCCAAATGTAATTTCTTCCGGAATGTTATGATCCATCGGTCAAAGAAAGGAAGGTGTGCATGATAGTGGCGGATTAGGGGAATCGGGGTCCCTAGGCGGAATGACGAGTTGAGGCGCCTCTAAATGGTAACTGATGACAGGGAGGAGGGGGTACTGGCACACAGCTGTTGGGAAATAGAACAGTATACTTATATTACCGGCGGGGGATGGGGGGGCCTTCTCGGGAGATCTTCTTCGACCGCCTAGTCCGCCTAACGGTAGATCCGCCGCTGGTTCATGACGGTGTTTTTTTACTGTAGAGTGCATCCTTCCCCCTGCCTGCAGCGTATGCATCGAGCAGGAGACAGTGTGGCAGTATGCAAGTTGCCCACTGGATAGGAGCGATCCCGCGGCACCTCATTACTCACATCTGCATGCCCGGCGTGGGTTCTAACCGTGTATGAACCGTCCGCCGTAGCAAGAGCTGACTATCCGGCTACGTGGTACTCAAGTCCTGAAAAGGCCGGTATGATCGCGTAGGCCATAATGACAATAATAATAATAATAATAATAATAATAATAATAATAATAATAATAATAATAATAATAATAATAATAATAATAATAATAATAATAATGAGAAGAAGAATTTAACATAGCAGTCCACACTCGGGGAAGGACTGCCGGCAATCGGCGTCATGATAACGACTACTAACCAACAAGCCACCAGATTCTGGACGGACAGGTGCAGCACCATACGCGCACCGTAACAAACAAATCCAGAATCCTCTGTTGTATGGATTCAATTCAAAATGTTGTTTCCACTTGCGTCCGCTAGCTGAATTAGAAATAAATGTGCAACAAATCACACGCATGTTTGCTTAGATCGTGTGTCTTTTTAATACCCCCAACAGCAGAGCCGATCGCAAAGATGCCAATGCCAATGGTTGTGTTGTCTCTCAGGTAGCGAGATCAAAAATGCGTGGTATTTTGTAGCCGCAGCGGATGAAAATGTACGCATCAGAATCAAATAGTTTTGTGGTTTCCAAACGCACACACACACACAAACACACAAACACGCGCGCGCAAACTCACACACAAATACGCGCGCGCAAACTCGCACACACACACACACACACACACACACACACACGCACACCTGCATGAACGCGCGCACGCCAGCACGCACGCACGCACACACACACGCATGTACGCGCGCCCGCGAGCATGAAAGCGCGCACGCCAGCACGCACCCACGAAAGCGCGCTCGCGAGCACGCACCCCCGAAGTCGTACAAGCACGCACTCCCCCCCCCCCCACTAGACCACCCCCCCACCCTCCACGCATGATCGATTACAGCTACCTTATCGGTAGAACGGTTGGTTGAGCTTTCTTGTAGCATCCTCATCCCTAGCGCCGGGCGGGGTGGGGAATCGCGACATGATAGAGTGAACGGCCACTTACCCCGCGCTGTGTGTGTGTGTGTGACGAGACCCGAAAACTCGAGACAGATTTCGGCACATTAAAAAAAATATTATATTGCCACTATACATTGTACTACATGATGCTTAGAAGGTCGTTGAAGCATCAAACATGTTCAAATAAAAAAATATTAGATTAGTGTTAGACGTTCTCCTACGCTTGTTTTAAATAGGCTTCTTCACCCTCAACTGGCAGGGGCATCGAATGGTCTCATCAGCAGCGGCACGAAATAAAATAAACCATCAATACACCGATAACACTTTGAATCCCAATCCAGCTTCTGCCACAGCGTCTAAAGGTCACACACAAATTAATAAATGCTAACACCCACCAATAACAATACAAAACCGCAATGCACATATGAGTATCAACGCATACACCGCAACAGCCAATCAGCTGGCGGCGGAAGGCACGGACAGAAGCGCAAGTAAGGCAGGGCAGGGTGAGGGAGGGAGATGAAGCGGATGAGAAAATGGGCGCCAATTTTTTTAAATTTTTTTGACCGTTTTTTTTGCTCCGCCACCATAAATAGTTCGTCCATTTCGCCCACAGATGACGCTAAACTTGCTCGACCCAGCGCAGAAATCGCTGAAGTCCAGCGCGGGGATCGGGCCAAAATCTGCGCTGGCCAGCGCAGATTTTGGTGCATTTTCTGCGCTGGAAACTGCTCGAATTTGCGCAGCGGGCAGCTAAACTGTTCTACAACTGTTATAAACAAGGCGCGAATTCCGCGGTACCGCGACGATCTCGGTTCGTCTATTTCCAGCCTTACAGAAGCGACCACTTGTTCCACAGTGACGGCCGTTGATAAGCGGGATAGGCGGATCCATATCCTATATGTGAATGGCTCACGAGGTGCAGCTTGAAGCGGTGATGATAACGTATCGGTTCCCACCAGTTCATGCGGTTGTGTAGGTGCCGGCTGGACGGCAATCGTGGTATTGGTGTAGGGTAAAACCACTGCGAACTTCAGCGACGATAAGCTCAACGAGCTTGCCGATAGCTGCTACAGCTGAGGTGAGGGCGGCTTGGAAACCGACCTGAGCGCCTATTTCTTTTACCGAACGGCAGCGCGGATTTTTAAGAATGTTAGTGCAGCCAATGCAGCTCCAGTGCAGGTCAACATTGGACAATACTGTGTCAATCAGCTCGGGGGGCAATTTGCAACAGCCGCGGTGGAACGTAGCGTCAGAATATGCACAACTGATGATGCAGCCGGTGGCCTCTAGTGGTTCAGCACACGAGAAGCAAATAGCCGCCATCGCGAAATCACGCGTAATCACAGCACAACACTGCTTATCCGAGCAGAAAAAAACAGCAGGAAACCACAGTTGCGGTGCAACTAAACAATTCGCCAAGACGAAACGATGATGTGAAACAGTTTAATAGTCCGTAGAATAGGCAACAATGCGATGCGATGCAGAAAACACAAGAAAATTACTGAAAAATCACGTAGCGCACCGGGAGTGCGACCGAACAATTAAACGTCAAACGACTATAAAATAAATATATTTATTTATTTTATACATTGATGCTTTTAACGACTATTTCAGATTTTTGGGAGCCGTCAGGCAAAACGAGACAACTCTCAAAGCGAGAATTCTTCTACTTACGTTCATTTGTCAATTTCTTCGGCATGCATCGACCTGTATCCTTTATGAATGTTGCATTATATGGTGGTTGGTTGTAGGATGATGTAGGAGGTTGATGTTGGAAAACACCATTGTGATTGAAAATGCCATGTACTGATGGAAAATAATTTACTACAAATTGAACACCTGAAAACATAGAAAGTAATCCAACAAAATGAAATTTGCTCTGGTTTTTTCGGAGAAATTCTCGCTATTTCCTAGTTTTGCAGGTTTAACCCGGTTGCGTAGCCGACTTATTCTCGAGGCATATGCCATAAATACCTGTTTTAGAAAAACATAATATTAAATAAAAGACAAAAACGACAGAGCATCAGTGTGTTATTTAAGAAAATAAACGAACTGAAAATGGTGAACTACAAATACCAACCTATTTATTCAAATTAGGTATTTTTGCGTTGGCATATATGCCATAAAGAGATATTAATACCAACACATCTGCAGTTCTCTTACCAGTTCTTCTACTTTTCATACAAAAAAAAAAATGGAAGAAAACCTCTCGCATAACTAGTTTTCTGTATAACGAGAACGAAAGCTTGTTATGCGGTCCATATCAATAATCAATATCGATTAAAAAATAGTTCAATATAAAATAAATTTTCCTTTGATCCATAAACATCTTGGTGATATTGTTCTTTAAATGTTTAAATGTATTCTTTACGACAACTTTCCATTAAATATTCTAACTTTATACATTGATTAATGGAATGAAAACAAATGCTTAGTTATATTTTCTAAGTCAAACATCAACTTCTACGAATGTTTTCTAAACATTTAGGTATCTATATTTCAACAAATATTAACAGCTACCCGAAACTATTTTTCTTCTTGTTTGACTAACATCCTTCGAGCTGCTACATAGTCTGTCTCTAGGCCAGCTTTAGTCAGTAATGAATGGGGTTACTAAATTTGACTTGATTAGTTTACACTCAGCTAGGTCCATTCGAATTTTGATCCCATGATGGGCATTATTTACGTCGTACGGTGGACGACTGAACTACGGGACCGGCCCACTTGGACTACAACAACTCTCCAAATATGTATCATGTAATATATAATTGATACCGGAAAGCGTATAAGTTGGCGTTTGTACGCCTAAGATTTGATAAGCTTACAATTTCAGAAATTCTCGAAGTTTATCGATGTTCTGGTAAGCAATAAGTCCACCGATATTACGGGTTACTTTATGATCATGGTATGAAATTTTCTTAACCGACTTATTAATCAATGTATCCTGCAGGTCGAATAGATCACCATTCATTGAACGGAGAATGGCTTGAGGTGCACAAGTGTCCCACTTGTACGTAGTTCCCTTGCTGAGAAGAAAAAGTTCTGCTTCTCCAGTAGCTATCTTTAGTATTTTGTAACCAGCGCCCGAAGAATAAACTACGTCATATTTTAGCTGATTCCGAATGAATTCAACATACTTTGATTGTTCGGACGGAGATAGTATAGCAATACGTGCATCAGTTCCCTGAGAAGCTATGTTGTTAAACTTTAAATCACCCACCGATAGGCCCCAGAAAATTTTACTTCTGTACTCTTCACGGTACTCTTCCTGATTACTGATTTTTTCCGCAAATGGTTGATTGATCACGCCAAGAATAGGGGTGCCCTTGCATGTTTCATAAACACCAATCAGTACTGTGCAGCATTTTAGACCGGATGACACAATATTCGAATATTTGGTTAATTTTTCTTCGCCTTTGATGTATTCGGCAGTACCATCGATTGGATCGATCCAAATACCCAATTGTGACCAATCATTGTCTAACGGTATTGAATCAGTAGGCAATTCCAAACTTTCAAAGTCAATTTCAACTTCCCGATAAACCTCATCGACAAGGGCAGCTGCGGATACTTTGTCGCCATTAAGAATCTGCAATTATTAATAAAAGAATTTTTGTTTTCAATTGAATATATCGCTTATGAATCAAGATTCTACATAATTAGTGATGGGAAAATTCCACTTATTGCTAAATCAAACAGAACTAGTTAATGAAAAACAGTTCATTTTAAAAATTCAATAAGAAAACATTGTTTTTAAGCTCAAAATATATGCACCGGAAATGCACGGCCGCGAAAGACATCACAAGCGCGAAACATTGTCATGTGACAGTTTTTACATAGATTATACAGCATGCGGACTTCCTCAAATTTACAAATTAAGCATTTCTAACTATAATTATCTAATAGACTTATTAGACAATGGAAAGTACTATCACCATCGTTTGGTATTTCTCTGTCATATTGTAATTGACAGATAATTGCAATTAAACTGCAATCAAGATAGTTGCTTGGACTGGAAATCGAAAATTGACATGCTTATTTCTCAGTTGTGCCGGGAAGGATTCTGACTGCCAAGTTGATAGAAGTATTTGAATTGATTGTTCGTGTATGATAAAAAAACAGAATGATAAACAATTCTTGATTGCTGGTGATAAAGCTCCAAAAATCAATAAATTGAGTGAAAATGTCAAAACTGACCGATAAATTCGAATGTTATAATATTACACGTACGCCAGGATTTTTGTGTCAAAGCTTACCGGAAAACACCAATCGAGGATGACAGTATAGTCTTTCCCCGAGTTACGCGACACCCGATTTACGCGGTATTTTTATTTTAACAGGTCATATGGAAATCGGTACAATTTTCTCCAACAATTCTCAAATGCAAAACTAACTAATTTTTTGTTAAAACATTGAAATCGCCAAAAAAATCAGAAATCACTCTATTTTCTTCACGAATTGTACGAACTAAGTAATAATGTGCATAAAAGTACTAAAATCAATCAAAATTAACCATATATCAAATCAATTTTGGCTGAAAACGTGATGTCCGACTTACATGAAAATCTGAGTTACGCGAATTTCTCCCTAATTATTTGCATTATTTTATTACAGGCTGTCCCCGAGATACGCTATTAATGGGGACCGAGAAGAAACCGCGTATCTCGAATTTCCGGGTAAGTCGAATCACGCAGTTTTCAGCCAAAATATAGCTAATTTCATGTAATTTCGCTTACAATGAGTAGTTTTAGTCACAAAATAAATAATTTGATATGATTTTCAAACAAGATAACAATTTTGCATTTTTTTTTTCAATAAATTACAAATTTCGATCAAGGGAGAAATTATTTTGCAATTGATAATTTGCTTAAAGAACTGTAAAATTCAGAAAAAGGCGTATATCAGGGACTACCTGTATTATTTTTCTGATTAGCATAATTTGCAGAACAAAAGAGTACAAAATTTACAATTTAAGGTGAATAAAACCTATTTTGCAATTTTATTCGAAGAACAATTCCCATCACTATTCATATTGCAACTCTATGTGTGGATAAATATATATTTATATATATGTATATGTATATATGTATATATATATGTATATGTGGATATATATATATATATATATATATATATATATATATATATATATATATATATATATATATATATATATATATATATATATATATATATATATATATATATATATATATATATATATATATATATATATATATTTATTTATTTATTTACTTTTTCTTATATCTACATATTGTGATAAACAATTCTTAATATTGGAAAGAAAAGACCAATTTAATAAATACCTTTTCAAGGGCCTTAGTAGTGTTTCCTGGATCGTCCGTCACTGATACTATGATAGATTCGCCCGCTGTATTGGTAAATTTTGCATTCTCTTCTCCTCGGATGTTGTCACGTAATTCCGGAAACTAATCGATAAAATTGCAGTATCTCATTGTTTTAAGTCCATTTATGTCACGAAATGAATTTTACCTGTTTTCCAATGTCATGTTTTATCATCTCCTGTATCAGACAATCGGCCAGTGTTTTGAAATCATGAGCAAATCGGGTATTCGATTCGTCTTTACTTTTTTCTTGTACCAACAAGCTAAATAGGATTGGATTTTGGCGGCAGACACGAGCTATGTTAGCAGCCTTTTCGGATGCCTTAAGCACTTCTCTGAGAAGATTGATGGCGGACATGCTGTAATGAAATCTAACGCTTTGTTTGTTTCTAATGTATGAATGTAATAATATAGTACTGGAATACTATAAGATTGAATTCAACTGATTTTGATTGTCTTGACTGCGAAGTTTTGAGTCGGTCCGCTTAACTTCTTCACAAACCTAGTCGTATGAAGAGTCAATCCTTTTGACACACGTACAGATAAATCCAGTTGTTGTGCACAGTATTCACCTGAACACTAAGATTGAATTTTACTACGTTTCGAACAGCCGTTTCACTTGGCACGTCTCGTCTTTAATACTATGTAGATTCTATAAAAAAAACTATGACCGGAAAGTTGTCGATAAATGATTCAATACCTAGCACAAGAAAGCGTTTTCACAAGAACGAGACATTTATAACTACGCCGACGCAGTAACAATCGATCGAAAGAATAGTACTGGCGAGGGAGGGTGGGGTTGGGGTGAAAGCAAGGATGTAATAAGAGACCAGGTGGTAAAATACAGGGCAATTTGACAAACCGCCTCCTGTCGTGCGGGTTCTCGATCCAGCAAGAGTCGCTATGTCAAATCCCAAACATCTTTACAATCCGTATATGATCATGTTGTATGTTTTTGACATATTTAACGAAACAAACGTTAAATTTGGATGATAAATATAATTTGATAATGATTATTTACTTTAATTTCAATGAAAAGTGATAGAAAATAATCTTTAAAACTTGGGAAAAGTGTCACGCAGGTTCTCCAATGGCTAGCTATCAGAAGGGCTACATCACCTGGTCTTTTATAACATCCTTGGGTAAAACCCAGTCAGACAGCCTTCTGTTAATTTACCCATTCGATTAGTTTTATGTTTGTCATAACAGTAGGGTAACTGTACCAGTTTTCGGCAGGCTAGTGCAGCAGTTTCACAAAAATTGCTCACACATCAATATTTTTCATTATTTTTCTTGAAAGTGTTGTTATTCTGGTTGATAAACTATCATAGTATGTTACAATATTTTTTATTTGCCGGTTCAAAGCCCTTTTTCATAAATATTCGTAAAAATGCAAACATTGATTTTGCTCCTATTTTCGGCAGTTTGTTCCTATTTTCGGCAGGCTGTGTTCCTATTTTCGGCAGCGCGAATACGGGTCAGAAAATGTTTGTATCAATGTGAATATGTACAAAAAAATGTTTAAAGCAATTTAACACTCTTACTTTCCTGAGATTGGTGTTATAAAGCACTTTAATCAAGGACCGTAAAGATATCAGGTCAAGTTATAAGCCCGTTTTGGCGGCTAGGTGGAAGAAGAATCGACGAAGAAAACTGACAGTTAGTTTTCCGCTTTTGGCGAACGCTTCAAGTTCTCGAAGAATAATTTCCATTTTAAATCATGGACTGTGTTCTAACAAACTAAAATATTCACCCAAATTGATCTCCACCAAATATTGACCATGCAAAACGTAAACAATCCATCAATACATATACAAGCGGAAAACCATCTGTCAAAATCGGAGCCCAGGGGGGGGGGGATCGTCAAAAGCGCTATAACTACACCTCATTACGCAAGTGCTACAAATCCACTAAACGACCACTAAATGGCTTCTAAACGACTCAAGCTTTCTACCTAAACGGAATATAGAAAGACTTCGTTTAGCAGACGGCAAACGACTCATGCGTTCTAAAAATAGCAAAAAAGCTGGTGGCGCTATCTGTTGGTGGGATACCCCAACCAGCTGAGCTTCATCGCTTGCAGGAGAGCTTTCTCATTTCCTCTGTACTGTTGTATGGTTTCGCATTGAAGTTATGCATCGCTAGAACTAGAACGGCGATACGATTGTTTAAATACTAAACTCCAATGGAAACCACCAGCACTGAAGCAAGTGATATTTGAGTAATGGTCGTTGGTGTCGGTTCCCACGTATCTGACCACACGACCATTCATATAGATTTTTGCTCGGAAAGTTAGAAGGCTATATAGGTCATGATAAGATGAAACTTGTCGAAACACATTGCAAGAAAAGGATAGCATTATAATAATCAGTTTTAATACGCCATCTATTGATCAAACCAATGAAGCTGTGGAGCTTTAATTTTTTCTATGGATATTCAATTTTCCAGTCGTTTAAGCTTGATCTGTGGCGCTTGGGACAGGCTTCTGTTAATTTACCCATTCGAGCAGTTTTGTGTCTTTCATAACAGTAATTTAAGAGCAATTTAGCGGTACGAAGTGATGTCGTTTGTTGTCAGTGAAAAGATGTAAATTAGAACAAAAAGTGTATTGTTTTTATGATCTTTTAGTGGAAGAAGACGTCGGCGGTGTGTTCAAAACTGTTAAATATAAAAAAACAGCCGAGAAATTGCATTTATTAGTGCTATTTGTGCATCACCTTCTCGGGGTGAAGTGGTTGTTTAAGCCGAGTTCGTTATAAAATACATTTTGATCGTTTGTATAAGTTAAGTAAAATGATTGAATATAACTTTTAAACTGTGATATAATATATTTCGTGTTATTTATTAACAATTTGGCCGACAAAAATAAAAATAAAATAGAGGAAGGAATAGGATCTGTCAAAACAGCTCGAATGGGTACAGGGTTTTCCAATTGAGTGTAGACTAGCCGCATACTTGTTTTGAATAGTCGCAATAGATTCTTGACTAGCATCCTCTATTTTTAATTACGAGCAATCGATTATTGACTAGGAGCAATTGATTTCAGCAGATCCCTGCATGACAGCCTAAGAGCGTCGCGTTTATAACACCCGGTGTGACAGATCGATTTGAATAATAATCTGTGGATAATATTTAATTTCATCCGCATATTAGTTTAAAGCGTTTTTTTTACTGCTATCCCAAATAGCCAGAATTGCTTAATCAGCTCATTTTGGCACGCTAAAGATCGCTGCTCTAATTCGCCTTTTGCAGTAGATAAACAGCATCAAAGTTCTATGTGGGTCTTTCAAACAGCGCCTAAGCAGCTTCCTTATGCCACGATGCCAGGGATTATTTTTCTTTGTGTTTTATTTTCAAGCAAGCGTCATCGATGAAATAAACAACAAAATTTGTTTGGTTTAAACACATATGTATATTTTTAAATCTTTTGTATTGATAAATTACACAAATTTTTACACAACTTACTGATAATTCACAATCGCTTCACTCAATATTCATTCTTCAAGTAACGAATCTAACTTGTGCAGCAGCAATGAGATTATTGCCGGCGTCCGTCTTTGACACTTTGACAAGAGCCACCTTGAACCGATGTCATGCATTAAAAAGCTATAAAGTTCCACCAAGTTCAGTACCCTTTCTTAACAAGCCTTCAAGTTCCATCATGAACCCTACGCATAGTGCTAATCAGCCGCAAAGTTCCAAAGAGTACCATGTGCCTGTTAAAAAGCTCCATAGTTCCGCAAAGTACCGTCTATCTCTTAATCAGCCACAAAGTACGACATCGGAACGATTTTTCGTTAAACAGCCCTAAATCAGCTATAAAGTACGAGCTGGCTATTTGGGATATATCATCCACAAAATAAGATATATTTTATCTGATAGGTTTTTGGTGCTATTGTTTTGATTTTATGAATGCACAATACAACACAAAAGCACTTAACGGCTGAATTGAAATATGCAGTAGTGAACCCACAGGCATAACCTAACCAAAAGCTAGATCAAGCAATTTTTTCAGAATGACCAGATGTAGTTCTATCGATTTTCGATTGAATATCGGTTTACAATTGAACACACTAAAACTAAGTTTTTCTAACCAAAAATCAAATATTTTTCTAAATATTGACCGTTCAACCATAAAATTGGAATTTAATAAAATTTATGAGTGAATAAAAAGGTAATTTTCTGAAATTTACCGAATTTGCTTTAGATTTCCTACCGATAACCTCTAAAAACAATCTGGTCACTCCGCGCCAGCAACCGGTCTGCTGAAATCAATTGCTCCTAGTCAATAATCCATTGCTCGTAATCAAAAATAGAGGATGCTAGTCAAGAATCTATTGCGACTATTCGAAAAAAAGTATGCTGCTAGTCTAAACTCAATTGGAAAACCCTGTAAATTAACGACTGCTAATTTACTATTAAATTACTCTTAAATTACCGGTAATTTAGCGGTAAGATAGGGGTAAATTAAGTCCGATTTGTCTGACTGGGTAGGGTTGTATGGCTGAAATCAAGTTTACGCCTCAGGCAGCGCTCTAGCAGCAATCGAACACGACATCGAACATGAAAAATATATGGGATTTGACATGTTCGATTTGATAAACAACAAATCGAATATGTCAAATCCCATACATTTTTCATGTACGATGTCTTGTTCGATTGCTGCTAGAGCGCCGGGTAAGTTTACGCATCGTGCGACGTCCGTTTATGATACAACCAAGGTGGATTTAAAAATATCAGGTGGTGGACTCTAGTGCATTTTGACAATTCGTCAATTGACGTAAGGTCCCCAGGATTCAAACTTTGTTTACATTTATTGAATTTGTTCATATAATTTATCAACCCCATTTTTTCGATTAAATATACTTTAAAAATATATTTTGGATTTTGGAGCCGCATGGACAATTTACGTGAGATAAGAACTCTTACTCCCATGATTTTATTTTTTGTGCATAAACAAATCATCAAATCTTTTGTTAATATATCTCATTTTTTCGATAAAATCAATAGACACACAACAATGCACATAATAACAAAGAAATCTGTTCTATTTGCTAAGCTTTGTGTGCGGAAACCAATGGTTAACGGTTCAAAAATGACGTAAAGTCCCTTAACTATGGTGACTAGTGATGGGCGTTTCGGAGTGCACCAACGGCTCCGGAGGGGGCTCCGCACCAACGGCTCCGCTCCAACGGCTCTGGAGCCGGTTTTAACACAAAGGACCAAAAGAACTTTTTAAATGAAGTTTTAATCGAGGAAATCCGTAAATAGCGGAGTAGGTCATGTTTAAAATAATTTATCAAAAAAAAAACATCGATTAGTTTTGAATAATGTTAAGAAAGACGAGACTAAGGGGGCATCCATAAATTACGTAACGCTCAAAGGGGGGGGGGGAGGGGGTTCCCTGTAGCGTTACGGTTTGTTACATAGGGGAGAGGGGGGGTTCACATTCTGTTACGTAACGTAATACAATCCTATCACTGGTCACTGACAAATGATCGCCCACCTGGGTAAGTTGTGCACTTTTATTTCTTTATATCTTTTGATAGGGAATACGAACTTGACATTTATCAAATACCAAAACAGAGGTTTGACAGAAAATTGCCATGAAAAAATCCACCGTGTAATACAGGTTTAAGAGCCGTGTGTCTCAGGTAAAGACTGTAGTTTTCAATCTTACCGTCAACAAAATTCAAACAGTTACATGTCATTCTACGCTAAACGCATCGACCTGTATATTCTTGTTGGTAAACAACAGTCGTGCGGTGCTGTCAATCAGGATTAGTTGGATAATTCGGCTGCCTCGATCATCCGGACCAACCGGATGATCGAGAAAGCGAATTCGTAACGTTACGAGACAGGGAACGATTAAGCGGTAGTAGCGAAGAAACAGGCAAATAAAGCGCAGCAAATGCCATGTGGAATGAAGAAGATGCCAATGTAATCGAAACAGATAGTGTTCCCATCATAAACATTACTGAACAATTGAAGCCAATCTGGCAAGATGTCTAAAAATGCGTTTCTTTAATTATAAATTTTTTATCTAACTTTCCTTTCATTAATTAAACATTAATTTTAATTAAACAAATTAAAACAACTCTGCATACTTTATAAAAAAATCAAATAAAAAAATATAAACCCATATTTTTTTGTATTTGTTGATGCAAAACCAAATTAAGGGGGGGGGGGGGGGGGGGTGTTCGATCATGCGTTACGTAATTTTGGAAGGGGGGTCTCCTCCAACGTTACGTTTTGTTACGATAGGGGTGGAGGGGGTCGAAAAATTCCAATTTCAGCATTACGTAATTTATGGACGGCCCCTAACGAATGCTACACAACGTCATGCATGTCAATACTGCAATCATATCGTGTGTTAGCTTCCACACGTGCGAGAATATATATTCATTTATGGAACGGAGGCGTGAGTGTAGAGCCGTTAGTCCGGAGCCAGCTACGGAGCCGATGGTGCGGAGCCGTTGGTGCGGAGTCGGCTCCGGAGCCGTCGGAGCAGAGCCGGCTCTGGAGCCGTAGGTGGGTGTGGGTGCGGAGCCGGCTCCGGAGCCGGCTCCGGAGCCGTTGGTACGGAGCCGGCTCCGAAATTGCCTGTAGCCGGTCGGAGCCGGCTCCGGCTTCGGAGCCGTTTTGCCCATCACTACAACCATACGACCAAGGTGGAATGTATAATGAGGTGTAGTTATAGCGGTTTTGGCGATCCCCCCCCTGGGCTCCGATTTTGACAGATGGTTTTCCGCTTGTATATGTATTGATGGATTGTTTACGTTTTGCATGGTCAATATTTGGTGGAGATCAATTTGGGTGAATATTTTAGTTTATTAGAACACAGTTCGTAATTTAAAATGGATTTTTTCTTCGAGAACTTGAAGCGTTCGCCAAAAGCGGAAAACTAACTGTCAGTTTTCTTCGTCGATTCTTCTTCCACCTAGCTGTCAAAACGGGCTTATAACTTGACCTGATATCTTTACGGTCCTTGGATACAACCAACCCAAGCGAATGAAAATGGCACTTTTCGGCTGTGTTTTCGATTGACTTTTCGTGCACGATTTGACCAACGAAATAGTATACGAGATTCAGACTTTTTTCGGCACATAACCACAACCGCGTGCAATGGCATATTTGCTATCTTCATCGCACGTCTAGCGTTAGACATTTTGAGGTTAAATAGTTTTCACATTGTTGGTTTTTATATGAATGATACGATACGAAAGAACACAACTGATTTAAATACAAACTAAACATAATACACAAAAAGAAATACACATAACCTGCATTAACGCTTGGCTTGGAAAGCGAAATGGTTCGAAAGGAAGAACCACACATACAGTCATATATGCTTGTCAAATTATGAGAGTGTATGAGTTATCGTCCGAAAATTTCCACTTGGGATGGTTCGAAAGGAAGAACCACACATACAGTCATATATGCTTGTCAAATTATGAGAGTGTATGAGTTATCGTCCGAAAATTTCCGCTTGGGAAGGTGGATTTAAAAATATCAGGTGGTGGACTCTAGTGCATTTTGACAATTCGTCACTTGACGTAAGGTCCCCAGGATTCAAACTTTGTTTACTTTAATTAAATTTGTTCATATAATTTATCTACCCCATTTTTTCGAATAAATATTCTTTAAAAATATATTTTGGACTTTGTGAGTTCTTATTTAACATTGAAACATACATTAAAGTGTGTTATTTTGTGTTATTCTGTGAATTTATTCTAGAATTCTTTGTGTTTTCGACATTTGTGATGATAAAAATTAAGAAATCATTATTTCTTTTTCAATTTTTACATTAATTCCTCATTATCTACGAGCCGCATGGACAATTTATTTGAGATTAGAGCTTATGCTAGCATGATTTTAAATTTCGTGCATAAACAAATCATCAAATCTTTACTTAATATATTACGTTTTTTCGATAAAATCAATAGACACACTAAAATGCACATAATAACAATGAAATCTGTTCTATTTGCTAAGCTTTGTGTGCGGAAACCAATGGTCAACGGTTCTAAAATGACGTAAAGTCCCTCAACTATGGCGACCCCCCAAAGGCCCTAATCCACCACCTGATATTTTTAATGCACCTTGGATACAACTGAATTTACATTCCATTTACCAAATGTGATTGCACTCCAATGGAAATGTCACAAAACGCATTTACTTTGACAACCAAGGTGGATTAAATATATTAGGTGGTGGTTAAGGGACTTTGGTGGGGTCGTCTTACAGTCCAAATAGACATACAGCGAAAACGTCGCGCGCGACGACATCGCGCTCAACAAAAAGTAGCTCAATTTTGCAAACAGAGCTACTCGTCGCGAGCGGAAATTTTGGTTCATCCTAAATAATCGAATTATCTAGTTTTTTTACAAGCCAGATTAATGCCAAACGCCAAAAAATAGATTTGAACGCATTCTAACCTATTTTTGTGTGTTATCAAATAAAAAAACAAGTTGGTTGACTGAGTCAGATGAGCTACTTTGATCTACACCGAGTGAAATTTTGAGCTATTTTTCTTCGCGCGGGACGTTGTCGCTCTATGTCTATTTGGACGGTTACCGTTCAAATAGACACACAGCGAGAACGTCGCGCGTGACAAAAAGTAGCTCAATTTTGTAAACAGAGCTACTCGTCTGGCGCGACAGAGCTACTCGTCTGGCATCCGAAATAATCAAATTATCTAGTTTTTTTACAAGCCAGGTTAATGCCAAATGCAAAAAATCAGATTTGAACACATTTTTATCTATTTTTGAGTGTTTTCAAATATAAAACCAGTTGGTTGACTGAGTCAAATGAGCTACTTAGATCTATACGTAGTGACATTTTAGGCTCCTGCCGAAACTCGGAGCAATAACACACTATGGATTCAGCTGAATATTCCTTTTAAAATTGATCAGAACACTACAATGCGTATATCGACACATAATATGACCTTTCTTGTACCAAATATCACCAATTTTACGACAAAACATGCACTAACTTAAAAGAAAAATAAATATTTGTAAGCCAGTTCGCATCGTACGCTATAACCATCAAACTGTCAATTTTCTTCAATGGCTACTCTTTTTTAACGTAGCATCGAAATGGCTCTTAAAACGAGCCAAAATAAGCAATATAAAATTAATATTTAAAATGCTTTTCTCACCAATCTTGAGAAAGTAAGAGTCTTAAATTGCTTTTAACAAGTTTTTGTACATATTTACATTGATAAAGACACTTTCTGACCCGTATTTGCGCTGCCGAAAATAGGAACACAGCCTTCCGAAAATAGGAGCAAAATTAATGTTTGCATTTTTACGAATATTTATGAAAAAAAGGCTTTGAACCGGCAAATAAAAAATAGTGTATCATGCTATGATAGTATATCAACCAGAATAACATCACTTTCATGAAAAATAATAAAAAATGTTTATGTGTTAGCAGTTTTTGTGAAACTGCTGCAGTAGCGTGCAGAAAACTGGTACAGTTACCCTATGTCTTTTTTAACTGTTTATTAGAACGATACCTCGGTTTGTGAGATTGAGCTACTTTGTTTCGCGCGTGAAGGTCTCGCTCCACGTCTATTGCACAAAAATATGCGACTTCGTTTCTACACAGACCTTGACGCAAAGTGTTCATGTGGATGTGATACACGTTGGCATCAAGGTGGAATGTATAATGAGGTGTAGTTATAGCGCTTTTGGCGATCCCCCCCCCCCTGGGCTCCGATTTTGACAGATGGTTTTCCGCTTGTATATGTATTGATGGATTGTTTACGTTTTGCATGGTCAATATTTGGTGGAGATCAATTTGGGTGAATATTTTAGTTTATTAGAACACAGTCCGTAATTTAAAATGGAATTTTTTCTTCGAGAACTTGAAGCGTTCGCCAAAAGCGGAAAACTAACTGTCAGTTTTCTTCGTCGATTCTTCTTCCACCTAGCTGTCAAAACGGGCTTATAACTTGACCTGATATCTTTACGGTCCTTGGTTGGCATCCAAGGATAATGTATTTAGAAGGTTGATTTTTATCGCTTTTGTTGGGCGACATTGTGGGGGACATCTGTCACTCTCTGCATACAAATTTCATTACCCCGCACCAGTCCTCCCCGATTTTTATACCGGAGCCCCCGGAAGAGAAATGTCAAGTCGAGAAATGTCATTTTGCTCTGAACAACTTCACCTTGTCATTTATTACACCTTGGTTGGCATCCATAGATTATGTCAAAATCACTGAAGTCGTGTTGATTCTTGCTGCGTTTCTGTGGATTGCTTGTTAGCGTCCAAGTAGTTAGAGAAGATTTGGAGGAACTAGCTTGTTGGAAATCACTAATTGGTAAAATTCTAAACTTTTCTCAAACAGTGAATTGCGTACAATTATTTTCATCTTATATATCAGGCAGGGGTATCGACGTAATTCACCAGCTAACAAACAACAACTCTGTTTGACATGGATGACCTTATCACATTAATTCGCACCGAAATCCCAGAAGGGCGTAAAAATTTACAGGAAAGCTTTTCTAATTTGGAACGGGTTGCCGAATATTGTGAGGATACCTATTATCGGTAAGTACAGATTGTGAAATTGAAATTAATATCGATGCTTCAGTAAGCGTGAGCTATGTGCAGTACCACAATCGGAAAACCGAACACAACTTTATTGAACTCAAATTACACAGCAAATTTGCTTCAGTAATGTTTTTTGCTGTAAGCTATCCAGTAATAGATAGTTTTGCTGAAATTCTTCATAAATGTCTTGTGTGTACTGTTTTGCAGTCAAACAATATACTGAATGCATTTCAGTAATGCAAGTTTTATTGAAAATCAGCAAAATAAGTGTCAAGTTTTTCGTTTCACTGGATATCATTGGAACAAATTACTGAAATTGCAGCAATTCATAATGAAAAATCGACTTATCAGTCAGTTAAATCGACTTATAACCAGAAGCTACTTCTTCTTGTATTTGACGAGAGGGAATGTATCCTCCTATGTTGTTCAAATGCTTGCTCGAAACAGCATATTCAGAGGCTTACTCTCTCTTTTGAAGACTTGGACTGTCTAGAGTCTAATGTCTAGCAAGCCAGAAGCTCAACACAAAACATAACACGGTGTGCCCGCTTGTTTGTGATAAACAAAATGTTGATTTGGTAGGCGCTTACAAAAATAAATTTCAGGTGAGATTACGGCTTGCGGGATTAATGTGATAGAATTGGCAGCCGTGTTGGTGTTGAAAAACTTCACCGTGAGTGCTTACCGAATCATTTAATTTGTTACGCCAAAATACCGTTAAATTCTTTATCAAACGTACAGGGTTCTGAATCATAATGGAATAGTTCAATCAAATAGCAGAATGTTTCAAGCCGGTAGTGAAATCGTGCAAGCATTCTGTGGAGGTTTACAATCATATAATGGAGTGTTGCAACCGAATTGTGGAATTTTGCAAGCATACTGTGGAGCTGTAATCAGACTGTTGGTATCGGTGTAAAAAACAAAGAATTGATATCAATTATGTTTTCTAAAAAAAACATCATTTTAAGTTGTTTTTGTATGGCATTCATATGTACACATGATAAACTAAATAAACCCTGTCTCGGAGGTATAATTATACATTATAAATAAGTAGAATAAACGAAAATGTTTTGGGGTATTTATACCGGCACCCACCGTTTGATGACAGCTCCACAGTATGCTTGCTAAATTCTATAAGTGGATTGAAACACGTCATCATCGGGGCGAGTACCGGCTTCGAACGCCGAAATCCGTTCGACGCTCATGAGAGAATGAGAATCATGATAGGCCGCGGGGCCACGGGGCTTTCTCAAGCTGAGAAAACATTCTCAAGCACTCATTTAAGTTTCTCAAGCACTCAAATCTTGTTCTCAGACGCGAGCCCGTGGCCGTCGTCAGTTTTTCTCACTTTGAGAAACTGATAAAGTCACTCATGCTTTATTTGGAGCTTTAAATAGAAAATATATTTTTGATCGCATTTTTTTTATTTTTTTTTTCAATTATAAACATTGAATACATTTTCCAAAGTGATTACCGAAAAACAAATAGCACAATTGCTCATATTTCAGTTAGCCGATAGCTGCATCGTCAACTTTCTCAAAGATTCTCAAAAATTCTCAAAACCGATTTTGTTCCGATTCAACAAACGCTGAGAACGAGGATTTCTCAAAAGCACTCATGAGTGCTTGAGAAAATGAGTGTTGAGAATCCCCATGGCCCCGCGGCCATATACAACTGTCAAGCATTTAAAGACGTTTATATCTACGATTTAAGGATAGTTATGTTTTGAATTTTGATTTTTTTTGCCGTTGGTATTGGATTTCATTCGATACATCATTATTGGATGATTTGTTATCAATTATGAGGTAGCTTTACTCACTTTCTTTATATATATATATATATATATATATATATATATATATATATATATATATATATATATATATATATATATATATATATATATATATATATATATATATATATATATATATATATATATATATATATATATATATATATATATATCTTTTTCTTTGCTCAACAACCGATGTCGGTCAAGGCCTGCCTGTATCCACTTGTGGGCTTGGCTTTCAGTGACTAATTGATTTCCCCCCCATAGCAGGATAGTCAGTCCTACGTATGGCGGCGCGGTCTATTAGGGGATTGAACCCATGACGGGCATGTTGTTAAGTCGTACGAGTTGACGACTGTACTACGAGACCGGCTCATATATATATATATATATATATACAACCATTATTCGCAGTACGCGATACTCGATATACGCGAATTCGCAGTACGCATCTTTTTGCATTTTGCATTAAATTGGTGCAAAAGATACCTGTTTTACAACAAAAAACTTTAATGCAAAGCTCTGTGGCGATATTTTTCAACCCTCGAACTGGTAGTGTAAACTATTTTTCCATACAAATCCGCTGTACGCGAATACTCGAGATACGCTATTGCGCTCGGTCCCGTACGATAGCGTATATCGGATAAAGACTATATACATATATATATATATATATATATATATATATATATATATATATATATATATATATATATATATATATATATATATATATATATATATATATATATATATATATATATATATATATATATATATATATGTATATATATATATATATATATATATATATATATATCTCTATACATATTGTATTTATATAACTATATTATTATAGATATTTGTATGTTTATTTATATTCCGATATATTTTATGTTTTTTATATGTTTTTTCCAAAACTGATGAAAATATATTTCATTGGAAATTGATCACAAAACATTTTCAAAATGTTTCATACCTCTAAGTTCAATTCACTTCAATCATTTAAAGCAAAATTTAAAGCAAATCGTTACATTGAAACCAACATTCGTTCCAAATCCGCAGCGCAAAACCTCGCGGATTTCTCTCCATACAAACGGGAACGTTCGACCCCGGCAGGTAGAACTCATTCTTTCACGCGCTTCTTACAGGCTCTCAATGGTACGTTATTTTAAAACTGAGCGCCAAGTGAGCGCCTTCTGACAACCGCGGCGAACGGATCTCGTCGTTCGAAGCCCATAGTCGTCCCGCATATGATTGTAAACCTCCACAGAATGCTTCCATTAACCGGTTGAATCATTCCTTTAACCGGTTGAACTATTCCATTATTTGACTCGAAACCCTGCATCGCTTTAGATAAGGCTAAATATTCTGGGTAAGGGTACAAGGGGCTAGAAAAGTTTCCTTGTAATCTTACAATAAATCTAGGATAAAATCTTTTCTTCTGCTTAGGCATGACGATTTAAGCAATAATAGCATGGTTATATTGAGGCGTTCGCTTAAATTGGAGTGGTCGCTTAAATTGGGGCGGTCGCTTAAATTAGGGCGTTCGCTTAAATTGGGACGGGCGCTTAAATTGGGGCGGTCGTGTGGTACGTTCGTCAACTTGCTCGATGTAACATGCCCGTCGTGGGTTAAAGTCTTCCCGTCGTACCCTAAACAGTCCCCTCGATGGACAGTCCCCTCGTAGCAAAAACTAACTACATACCTGATACGCACACATATTTGACGAACACACATATTCGGTTCGGCTCGGTAAACGTGGCGCAGACTTTTTCATGATTTTGTTTTGGACCACGCGTGTAGGCGCTGACATCGAGTTCAGTATTAATTGTAGACAAAATATTTTTTAAAATAATAAATAATTTGTTTTCACCCAAAACATTTAATAAGGACCAAAACTTTTATCAACTTGGTTTTACATAACGTTTTTCAAAAACATTAGCCTTGATTATAGTTTTTTACCAGTTATACTAGTTAAAAAAAAACAGTAAACCTTGGCGGCGAAATGAGTGTCAAATGATACCAACATTACAGCCCGAACGATCGAATTTTTTTGATCGAAAAATGGTGCTAAGCCCGACTGTGTTGAGAGACAGAAAACACACGACTGTCTTGCTGGGATATGCGATTTGACAGTCCCATATACTCAAAGGCGTATGTTTTAATGACAATTTATGAAATATTATATTAGTGGTCAAAGGAGGCCATCTCTTCATGGTACACGTAAACTCCATAACAACACGTTGGTTTATTTTTCCTATGATGAATATCTCTCAAAACAATAGGTCCCTATAAGATTCATAATCGAGAAATTTCACTTCTCACTTCACAAATTGTATTACAAATGTTTGCAGTCGTAGTCTTAGTTGTTGTAATAGAGTTTGAGTTTTGGAACATAGAATGATTTCATATTATATTTTTTCTACAGCTCAGACAACAAGAAGGCTTCCCTGGAAGAAACGAAGAATTATACTACACAATCGTTGGCAAGCGTCGCCTACCAAATAAACACTCTGGCTTTCAATTTTCTGCAGCTGATGGATCTGCAGACTACGCAAATGGCAGAAATGGAATCACAGATGAATCATATTTCACAAACTGTCATGATACACAAGGAAAAGGTGGCACGACGTGAGATCGGTGTGCTGACCGCGAATAAGATCAGTTCGAGGCAATACAAAATTGTTGCACCACTCAATCCAGAAAAGCCGATTAAGTATGTTCGTAAACCTATCGATTATTCGCTTCTAGACGACGTTGGTCACGGCATTTCGCTAACCAACAATAACCAAAAGAAGCATCGCATCTCCAGTCAGGGCACTATACAGTCTACCATTCCTCAAAATGTGTCAGTTGGACCACCACCGACTACCAAGCCACCGACACCGCCTCAGATGGCACGCAGTACTGGACATACGGGCACTCTAGGTAAGCCCGTTAGTAACACTGGAACTCTAGGGAAGGCATCACGCGAGTACCGGACACCACCAGTCGTTGTGCCTCCTCAAGTACCCTCGCATTATGCGCCCAACTATCCGGTTGGCCATCCGCGACGAACGTCCAGCGTCGGTGGAGTTGAACGGGGCCCAGGCTATAGTGCTCTACCAATGCCAATGCCCCCAAGTCAGGTGGTAATGCACCATCCGCCGCAAATCGGCATGGTACATCCTATGCAGTCTGGACCTGTCATGCAGCATCAATCAACTTTTGAGGAGCGTAACAGTATGCCGCGTAAGTATCATTTTTATTTTCAATGAATTTAAGGTTTTGTGAATAATTAAAACATGAGTGCATTGTTTTAACCCATTCAGTGATTTACCTGGGTGAGACACTAGCAGTGTTTTTGTTTTGCGTTTCCATTTATTAGTCGCGTAGGCAGAGAGAGTGGGATATAAATTAACAAGAATGACATATTTTTCATTTCCTTTTTCGTATAAACCATCGATTTTCGGTTGCCACGAGTTCCTTACAGGGTTTTACAAGTCAGAATAGAATGTCAGCAAAACAATTTCAGAAGCTCAAGATTCACTTTAGCTGTCACACGTTGTTGTTTCACCGCACCGATGCTATTTTCAATAGCGCAAATTGATTTTTAAATCACTCGAGTTGTTTTTTTAGAGGCCTTTCGCATCGTTTTGCAAATTCAAACACGAATTTTGAGATTATTTGTATACAAATCAATTATTTAGTGCATTTCTAGCGTTATATTTATGAAACATTACGTATTTATTGTAAAAAATGAGTGTTTCCGTGCAAAAAGCTACGAGCACTTGCGTATGTAAACATGTACAATGTTTATGTAGCTTTTTGCACAGAAAATCGCCATTTTTACCATAAATACGTAATGTTTCATAAATATAACGCTAGAAATGCACTAAATAATTGATTTGTATACAAATAATCTCAAAATTCGTGTTTGAATTTGCAAAACGATGCGAAAGGCCTCTAAAAAAACAACTTGAGCGATTTAAAAATCAATTTGCGCTATTGAAAATAGCATCGGTGCGGTGAAACAACAACGTTTGACAGCTAAAGTGAATCTTGAGCTTCTGAAATTGTTTTGCTGACATTCTATTCTGACTTGTAAAACCCTGTATCAATATATATATATATATATATATATATATAGATAGATTTAGAGATAGAGAAGATATACAGTAGAACGTCGATTATCCGGACAGCTCGGAACCGGACGGTTGCCGGTTATTCGATTTGCACGGATGATCGTCCAAGAAATGTCAAATTCATAGAAAAATATAAAATTCACTAGTTTTATGATTCATTCACTTTGAATTAATCGATTAATCGTTAGTAGAATATTATTTTAATCAACTATAGGCTATAGGTTTAACAACTGTTCATGAACAAAATTGAATTTTAAAAATACCACTAGACACTACAGAGCTGCACAAAAAACTGGGTGCCCACTTGACTATCACTGCAAATTTTCGCCTTATGTTTGAATAGCTGTCACATTTATGCGCACGGTTAATCCATCCCCGGATAATCAACGTTCTACTGTAGCTTGATATATAACGATTCTTAATATTGAAACTCACTAAATGATCAAAATTTCTTATGGTTAATAAACATGAAATTGCTCGTTACGTAAGATTTTACTTCTTAAGTGGGATATTTGAAGAGCATTTGCTCGTTATGCGAAAAACTCGTTATAAGGGGTTCTCGTTATGAGGGGTTCCATCGTACAATATGTTCCCGAGAAATCCGCGTTACTCGAATATCAGCGTACAGTCTGTTCCCGAGTTACGCGGTTTCTGCGTTCCCGGCGAATCCGCGTAACTCGAATATCCTCTTAACTCGAATATCCGCTTAACTCGAATATCCGCGTAAGTCGAATTTCATATTTTTTGAATAAAATACTATTGATTACTTTAAGTTTTTTATTTAATTTAGTACTTTTATACACTTTATGATTTATTTGATATGATTCGTGCAGAAAATTCTAATATTTCTGGTTTTTAAGCGGTTTCAATTTGTTAGCAAAAATGCAATTTTTACCGAACTTGAAGCAAGTTGTACTGATTTGACATATAATCTGTCAAATTTAGAAAAGCGCGTATCTCCAAATCCGCGTAAGTCGAGAACCGCGTAACTCGGGAACAGACTGTATGTCGAATAGGGCGCTTATTACCCAAAGTACGATTGATTGCCCGGTATTTTTATTTTATTGAGTACTTTTATACACTTTATCATTTATTTGATACTATTCGTGCAGCAACATTCTGATATTCAGCCGTACCGGCAAACTCGTTCGTCGAGAAACATTCGTCGCTTATGAGTGGACAGGGTTGTACTACTAGGTTGGCTTGTACAAAATCTATACGGTTTTATAATTGTTGTTCTAGAGGGCTATGAAATGAGTGAAAATGAACGTCGCGGCAAACGTTCTCAGGAACGAACGAGTTCTCCGGTACGGCTGATTTTTCTAAGAGCTTATAAGAGGATTAAATTTATTAGCAAAAATGCTTTTTATACTGCATTGGACAATTCTTGAAACAAATTGTAGTTATTTGACGTTTGATCTGTCAAATTTAGAAAATCGCGAATCTCCGAATCCGCATAAGTCGAGAAGCGCGGTTCTCTGGAACAGACTGTAATATTTTCTATTTAACGAGAAAATTAATACCCGAGAAAAAAACAAACAAACAAAATTACAAATCGGTTGATATAAGCACCGCCCCAAAACCAAAACAAATCTTGCTTCATCTGACATGTGATATCGAAGACGACAATTGTGAAATTGATATGAACGGTGTTCCATAAACGACATTACTTGTTTATAAGTGGTAGACAATCGTGTTTTGCAAATCGAACGTTGCTTACAGATGGTAAACAGTTGATTGGAATGGAAAACCTTGTATGATAAGCTAGGGAATAGTTAACAAGCGGACTTTGAAAATTTGTTTGCAGTGCACTAAAATTAATTCCATAATTTACAAGTAGGGGAAAGTGTGGAAAATAGACCTGTGAAGAATTATGATCTGTATCTTATTGGTTACACTACTTTACACTGTTATTTTGACGTCAATATTTTAACGTATTATTCATGAAAAACAATCTGACGATTACACATTAACTCCTCTAGGTTTACGGAACCCGTTAAATTGACGGAATTAAATCTTTAAAGTGAAATAAGAAAAACTACTTTTGTTAAATATCGATTTTTACTTTTCGTAAACTCATCACAACAATATTATGAGTTTATAGCATAAGTATTATTGTCTTAAGTTCCATAGGATTTCAGATACATATGTGGGATACCTGTCAATCTGGAACCCGTTCAAATTAAAAATGAAGTGACGGAATGAAAGGGACTCATAAACCACTCACTTTCATAAAAAAAACTCATGATAAATGATTTTACTAAAGTGGCCTGATACGGCATTGCTAATCCACTCATTCCCTGATTTTCGAAACTACTGCCGACATCGATCAAAATGTGGCATCGATAAGATATAGGTTATAGGGGTTCGAATCATACAGTGCCTCCATCGGAAAACCGGACAAACCTAGATTAAACGGTAGTCTGTCTTTGCGCTCAAGTTTCGTGTTCTTGGAATTGATAAAGTTGTTATTTTCTTAATAGGTTTGACTTCTGCACCTTCCAACCATGCAAAGAAAAAGAAAAATAATTAAAATCGATCGCGAGGTGACGCTGCGATCGCGATGAATGCGCACGCCCACTATTTTACAGGTCAAACGCAAAACCGTACACTTAGATTTCGTGTGAAGTTCATGATGTTTTTATTACAAGAAGAACTTATTAATATTTAGTAGCATTTCCGTTGGCTTCAATTACTGCCTGAAGACGTCGTGGCATACTTTCGACCAAATTTTTACATAAATCTGGTCCTATTTGATCCCATTCTTTACGCACAACTGCTTCGAGCTGCTTTTATTAGTGACACGATGTTGTGCCACTCGTTTTTTTCAAATTAGCCCAAAGATGTTCAATGACATTTAACCGTCTTGTGTACGACCAAAAAACCTTACGTAATCGTACAACCGCCTACCCGGGTAGGCCATACATTTTGTATGGAGCAATGATGTTTTTCGTGGTTAAAAGCGTATATATTTTGAATTACTTGTTAGATTTGAATGAAAACTGTCAGATGTTTCATAACATATCGTAGTAAAATTAGAATTTTAAAAATCCTATTCAATTAAAAATATGTTCTAACTCCACCACCATAGCTGGCCAGGCCGCATGTTTCAAGTGGATGATTAGTCTTTTTCTAAGTTTTATCTACGTTTCTTTCAAAAGTCATATACATTTTTCAATTGTTTTGCTTGTTGTATAATATATGTTGACGATCTATAAAATATGCTCATCATGTTTTATGAAAAACCGGCTCCGACAACTTCGGAACCTCCTCCACAACAAAACGGAGCCGGCTCCGCACCCACGGCTCCGAAGCTGACTCCGCTCCAGCTGCTCCGAAACCGGCTCCGCACCAACGACTCCGCACTCACGGCTCCGGAGCCGGTTATAACAGATTGCACCAAAAAATCATTTTCAATCAAGTTTCATACGGGAAGATCCATAATTAGCTGAGTACATAATGTTGAAAGGAATCTATAAAAAAATCGATCAGTTTTGAACTTTTTTCAACAATCACACAATCACAACGGGTGTTAGCTTCTACACTTGCGAGAAGATAGATTCGTTTTTTAGGCTATCATACAATGCCGTCCCTATTGAAACGTTAGTCCAGAGTATCTATACTGCCGAATACTATGACTATACTATCACTATGACAAAAGTATGAATGTGTGTGTTAACTTTCAGCCAATTCTATTTCGTTTGCTTGTAGTGGTTGGTATCATTTTAAAAGAGGTGTTTCAGTGTTAATTTCAATTAATTGTTACACAACAAGCAATAAAATTTAACTGTACACAACTGTAATACAATATTTGAAAGAAAAGAAAAAGACATAAGCTTCCTCTCAAAACATGCGGCAAGGCCGGTTGGGGTGTTGGAGTTACAGCACATTTTTTATTGAAAAAAATATTGATAGGAGTTTTAAAATTCTAATTTTACAACGATGTGTTATAATACATTATTGTGATCATATAAGACAATTTTCATTCAAATCTAACAAGTAATTCAAAATATATACGTTTTTAACCACGAAAAACATCATTGCTCCATACAAAATGTATGGCCTACCCGGGTAGGCGGTTGTACATGTAAAGAGTATATAAACTTAAATAATTTAAAAAAATATTTAAACATTTTTGATATTTTTTATTTTTTGCTCTTGGGTAGAAAACATCTTTTCTGAGGTATTTTAAAAAGTTTGATGTCAATACGATTTTTTAATCCTAAGTTATTTTGGAATAAAGATGCGAAACTTACTCGGGTAGGCGGTTGTACACATGACGGTTAAATCCGGCGATTGCACAATGGGCATTTGCCGGGATGAAATTCAAAAAATCAACTTTGTAATAGCGCAATTCCAAATAATAGGTTTTAATACTAAGGGGTAAACTAAGAAAAATACCAAATATGAGCTCTTTATCTTTTCTGGTTCTCTAGAAAAGACCTCTCAAATTCGAGACTTGTTAAAAAAAACGCAGAAAAATCGTCACTTTTTTGGTAAACTTTGAATCTTTGTAACTTTTTCAAATATGAACCGATTTTGATTAGTTTAGCCATTTTACAATGGATATTTAGTCAGCTCCATAAATACATAAAAGCTTTTGAGTTAAGTATATTTTATTCAAAAATATACGATAATAACTAAAGAAACATCCTGAAAATTTTCATCATTTTTAATTTTGACTTGATGCCATTATGAAAGTGGCGTTGAGTGGCGTTGTCTCATATATGTCACATTATAGTGTAATATATATACTATCAATCTGTGAAGAAATATTCTGCGAAAGTTTGCGAACGCGAATTTTATTGAAGTTTTTCCACATCAACTTTTTCTAAAAACAGACACAAGCGTAACTAGGTGGCTCCATAGATGCCTAGTGTAGCGTATTTCGTGTATTCCACAAAAATATATTCTACGTGCTTTTGATCAACTTTCATTTCCATTACGAAGCTGTGTATGTTAGTTTCAGCTCATGTGCTTATCTAATATGTAAATTTCTATTCTAACCTAACTTTATTATTAAATATAATGGAGCAAAACAGAACCAAATACCTTTTGGTCCTACTCCAGATTATAGACGGAGTATTATTTTTGTTAAATAACAGATTTAAAATTTTAACCTTCAAAGACAAACAATATGTGCCGCTTTTCATTACGAATCTGGGAACTAGTTTATTTCAATGTACCTGCTCTATCTAAATTTTTAAATGCCTTCATTCATGTCTTTAGAAATGTGAACTAGACGTTAGGAGCTTGTAATAGCATTCACCTAGGTTGTGTATGTACATTTTTAATATTTGTACTACCTGTGAGTAAAAGTGATGAGAATTAGCTACAATTGTCCTATATAAAGCAGAAAATATTATCTTATTCAAAATTATTATGTTTTATTCATATATTATGGAACATTACAGTATATTTTAATATGGTTTATACTAATAGAAACAACAAACACAAGAATAAAAACACACAAAATGAATAAAACTAAGCAAAGATCCCTTAAAACACTATTTTATGTAGCGCCACCTGGTGATATGGATGCGAACTACATATAAAATGTTATTTACTATCATAATACTTCACTACAAACGATAAAAACTAACAATTTCTGCAAAAATAATTTTATCCCGCAATTTGTTCTAAACTGCCCATTGTGGATTGTGGTGGTGTTTGCATGATTTTTGGACAATTATATGACAACCACATTCGTGCGATCCATGATTTGTGTTTAGGGTCGTTGTCCTGGTAAAATGCAAAGTCATGGGAAATTCCAAGTTTCTCCACACTGTCTTTCACATTTTGTTTCAGCATATCCACATAATAGTGTTTATCCATTATTCCCTGAATTACATGAAGCTTTCCGGTACCTTGAGATGACATACAGCCCCATACCATCATAGAACCTCCTCCAAATGTTACTGTTTTAACTATACTATTCCCTTGGAACGCATCTTTTTTCTACCGCCATACATATCTTTTCCCATCCGACCTAAAAAGGTTTATTTTCGTCTCATCAGTAAAAATAACCTACAGGAACCAAATTGATTATAAAAAGAAACGTTATAGTGCATCTAATATTACTCACCTTTGACTAAAACTCTTCATCGTTGCCGATAAAAGCTTTGGCGAATTTCAATCGTAACTGTCGGTTTTTCTCTGATATAGGGGGCCTTCACGATTCTAGTTAGTTTTTTGTATGGAGTTTGACAGTTGGAGGCTGAAATCATGTAAACAATCCATACAAAACCACACAAAAAACTAGCCTGTGATTTTCAGTCTAGAAAATTTTAGCCTAAAAGCTAGAATTAGATTCGAGTACCTGCTCGAAAACACAGGTTTGTTTACATTTATCCCAAGGTGCATTAAAGAGATCAGGTGGTGGAATCTGGAATCAAAGTGTATGTAGTCCAGGTGGTCTCATAGCATTTTTTCAAAACCAATTTTGAACATCAATTTTTGACAGAACGAGTGAAAACTTTTGCTCCAACGAGCTTTCTGGAGGCTTGACGAATACTCAAAACACTCTTACAATCTTCATTCATAAGCAGAAGCGATAAAAATCAGCCTTCTAAATTATACACCTTGGGATAAGCCCACCTGTATATTTTACAATTAGATAGCTGCTCGAAAACTGCTATACAATGCAAACAGCTGACAGGCTGAAATTTCAGCCTACGAATTTCAAACGGAAAGGGCCCCATAAATGGCTTCTTTCGCAAAACTCTTGCATGCAAATTGTAACGATGTAAATCATTTCTAATCGTTTGAGCACTGACATCAACTTTACAAACATCTTTATTTTGTTTTTGAAGGTCTACAGCGGTACTAAAAGGTATAGCTTTTATCGTTTTGAGGATCATTCTGCCATACCTTGCTTTTATTTTACACTGCGATGAAAAATCTCTTAGTTTTTTTCCCCACACATTTGGTATTTTTATACCGTTTAATGACGTCAAAGACCGTAGATTTACTAACATTCAAAAGGTCTGATATATTTCGCACAGTTTTGCCACTTTTACAGTCGTTGCCGCTAAATTTTGACTCTAACTCATTTATTTTTGTCTCGAAGGCACCAATTTTTGACAGCGTTTCACGATTTTTGCCTCGAAGGCATCAATTTTTGACAGAGTGCATCAATTTTTGCCTCGAAGGCATCAATTTTTGACTGTGAGTCAATCGCTTTATTTACAAAATTTTATGTAATTTCTGAAACTGTGTGTTCTGAAATGAGTGAAATTTAGTTAAACAGTTGTAAACCTCGAATTTTACTAGTTTGAATTTAACGTTGAACGTATCACAAAAGGACAAATACGCAAGGCAGAAGAATAAACCGAAGGCTCAGTGTCAGTACAACGATCCGTAAACGAATGATCTTTATTTTGACATTCAGCTTATCGCACAGTTGTCACGGTGATGGTCATATTCTGATCCGGCATATTGGGCACTATGGTCTTATCAGGGGTCAAATCTCCAAGATATTACAGCTCGGCTATCCTGACAAACAAATTGACCTCAATTTGAGCGGCTTTACTGAAGAAATCTTCAATACTTATTGAACAGAGCTGGCATGAGAATAACTCACATACTTTCAATCACAACTGCTTTTCTGACCAACATCTCCTCCGGAAGTCTTGCTGAAGTTTACGGAAGTTACAGCCAAGCATAAGGACGATGATGATATCGAAAGGTGTTGATCCGGAATGATGTCGTCATATGATGCGTAAAGTTGGGTCAATTTCAAGGTGGGTGTCAATTTCAATCACAGCTGCTTTTCTGACCAACATCTCCTCCGGAAGTCTTGCTGAAGTTTACGGAAGTTACAGCCAAGCATGAGGACGATGCTGATATCGAAAAGAACTGATCCTGAATGATGTCGTCATGTGATGCGTGCGGTTGAATCAATCTCATAGCGGGTGTAAGTACTGCTGCCGCTGATCGGCATCTCCTCCAGAAGTCTTGCTGGCGTTTACAGAAGTTACAGCCAAGCATAAGGACAATGTCGATCAGGATGAACCTGAATACTGAACGACACCACGATGATTGTTGTTCAACAGCTCAGTAGGCTACAACCGATGCCACAGCACTCGAACATGACGCGGCGGTAGAGGGTGGTAGCGTGGTCAATCCATAAAGTGGCGGAAGGCAATACACACGATGAATCGGAGGCGATGACAACACGGCATTCGGTGCACATGCAATAACAGAAGTGATGCGCGAAGCTTTTCCAGTATTCCAAATATGAGCGATGATGAAAGAATAGCCAGCGGCCGTATTCATACTAAATGGCGGCGTCGTCATTGTCGTGCAACATGAACAAGATGGCGGCCACACAAAATGCTAATGCTGGATGGCTGGTGTCTATGCGGTTGCAGGGATCGAGATCGTTGCGGCTGGTGAATCTGGCCATCTACCCATGAGGCAAATCATGCCTAATCATCGAATTTGCTGCCTATACCGGCAAGCACACACAGAAGCTTCTCGTTTTTGCGCATCGTGATGGCAGATGGTAGCGTCGTCTCACACACAAACACACAAACTCTTTGATACACAATCTTGTGCCGTGCTGGATTGGACAGAAAAGCAGGTGCAGGCGATAAGACGTATCCCACTTCTGAGATGTAAACCTCGAATTTTACAAGTTTGAATTTAACGTTGAACGTATCACAAAAGGACAAATACGCAAGGCAGAAGAATAAACCGAAGGCTGAAGGTGTTGTCAGTACAACGATCCGTAAACGAATGATCTTTATTTTGACATTCAGATTATCGCACAGTTGTCACGGTGATGGTCATATTCTGATCCGGCATATTGGGCACTATGGTCTTATCAGGGGTCAAATCTCCAGGATATTACACAGTGAATAATTTTATTGATACAATTTAAAATAAAACAATTGTTTTGCCAATTTTGGCAGTTTCAATGGAGTGAAAAAAATTGGCACGTATTTTCAGCTGTAAACAAAAGCTTTAGAAATTCTAAAATTTCATCATTTTTTCTCAAGAAACAATCAATTTACACAGTTTTTGTATTTTTTATGAGTTGTGGAATAACAATTGTTAAAAATCTGCTTAAATACCTTGTAAAATTGTCATTATTCCTACAAGAGTCAAAAATTGATGACTTACAGACAAAAATAGGTGCGTTAGAGTCAAAAATTCATGCGCACTGTCAAAAATTGATGCCTTAGAGCCAAAATTTGGTGGCAACGACTGTATAGTGGTTTATTATAATATGTCGTACGTGTAAAGGCAGGTGAGGCATTTTGCACAAATATGTCACAATATTATCAAATCATACTATGGTCTGTCACGTATGATGGTCACAAAAAGAATAAAAAACCGGGTCGATGTTGCAAAGTATCCAAACATGTGTTTTCATACTAACAATGGATGAATTTCACACGAAATCTAAGTGTCCGGTTTTGCGTTTGACCTGTAAAATAGTGGGCGTTCGCATTCATCGCGATCGCAGCGTCGCCTCGCGACCGATTTTAATTATTTTTCTTCTTTATTGCATGGTTGGAAGGTGCAGAACTCGAACTTAGTAAGAAAAAACCAATCTCATCAATTCCAAGAACACGAAACTTGAGCGCAAAGACAGCCTACCGTTTAATTTAGGTTTGGGGCGCTTTCCGTTTGAATTTCGCAGGCTGAAATTTCAGCCTGTCAGCTGTTTGCATTGTATAGCAGTTTTCGAGCAGCTATCTAATTGAGTATAATGTACAGGTGGGCTTATCTCAAGGTGTATGAATTTAGAAGGCTGATTTTTATCGCTTCTGCTTCTGAATGAAGATTGTAAAAGTCTGAATGAAGAGTATTCGTCAAGCCTCCAGAAAGCTCGTTGGAGCAAAAGTCTTCACTCGTTCGTGTTATGAGACCACCTGGACTATATACACTTTCCCGCTGCGCAAAGCTACGGAAGAAATCAAGGCGTTCGGAGAATTTTATCATGCCTTCCTTTTCTCTCCAACGGCAAATTTGTCGAGCAGCTCGTCGAGCTACCCGTCCCTGGCTCCGCCTCATACCCAAGGTGTTATAAATGACAAGGTGAAGTTGTTCAGAGCAAAATGACATTTCTCGACTTGACATTTCTCTTCCGGGGGCTCCGGTATAAAAATCGGGGAAGGCTGGTGCGGGGTAATGAAATTTGTATGCAGAGAGTGACAGCTGTCCCCCACAATGTCGCCCAGCAAAAGCGATAAAAATCAACCTTCTAAATACATTATCCTTGCTCATACCCCTCGCCTGAGCGCGCTGTCGAAGGTTTGGATGTGTTGGTGCGTCAGACGGCCAATCGCTGTCAACCGTCGTCCGTGCTTTTTCCCTCCATAGCGCCATCTCTTTCTCGCGTATGGTCAATGCTCGCGAGCTGTTGTGGCGCCTAAAAATGCCGTTAACAAACATTGCGGCGATGAAGTTGAATTTTCACAAATCAAAAAAGCGCAATGAGTTCAAACGCTGCAATGTAAAAATGACTAAGGAATCGCTAGCTCACGCTGAAGGGTTTAAGGTGCAACGCGCAGAACCCTAATTCGCATTAACACGTTTAGCCCGGCGCTAATTTTCATCAACTTTATGTTCTGCCGGCATCTAGAACGCAAGATGATTGGGAAACCGGTGTACTGGAAAGTTCACTGGCAGTCCCTGGGGCCTGCCATCGAACTGAACGTGGTAAGCATTAAGCATAACTTTGTTACCCTATGCTTTTGCTTTCTTATGGTGTAGATTACACAGATATGCTGAGCATCCTGCGCATGGTTGTGAGTGTGCGTGTGTATGCAAAACTGTCGCCAAATGTATTTTCTTCCGGAATGTTATGATCCATCGGTCAAAGAAAGGAAGGTGTTCATGACAGTGGCGGAGTAGGGAAATCGGGGGCCCTAGACGGAAAGACGATTTGAGGCCCCTGTAAATGGTAACTAATGACCAGGAGGAGGAGGTACTGGCACACAGCTGTTGAGGGATTGAACAGTATACTTAAATTGCTGTCGGAGGGAGGGAGGGGGGGGGGGCTTCGGCCATGGGACCCCTACGATCATCGGTCACAGGCCCTAAAACTATTGCTGGCATGAGGGGGGTGGGAGGGGGGGAGGGAAAATGGTTCTCCAGCCCCGGGCCCAACAACCATCTTTCCGGGGGCCCTTGTCGTTAATACTCTGTCCACTTGTAGACATACGGCATACTACAGACTAGAGATCTTCGGCGACCGCCTAGTCCGCCTACCGTTAGATCCGCCGCTGGTTCATGACGGTGTTTTTTTTTTATTATGGAGGTGCATCCTTCCCCCTGCCTGCAGCGTATGCATCGGGGCCGCGACACCGGCATCATTCCGCACATCTTTACAGGATGCCCGTCGTGGGTTCTAGACGCGTATGAACCGTCCGCCGTAGAAGGGCTGATTATCCAGCTTCGTGCTATTCAAGTCATGAAAAGGTCGGCATGATCGCGTAGGTTATTACGCCAACAATAAGAAGATCTTAGCATGACAGTCCACACCTGGGAAAGAGTTTGTCTTGACTTTGTTGCTGCAGGATCTACCGCTACGGCGCGACAAATGCACGGAATACACTCGACCAAAACATGAACCTACCGATCCGAACGCATTCCAAGGCATTGCCGGTCAATCGGCGTCATTATAACGACTCCAAACCAACAAGCCATCAGATTCTGGATGGACAGATCAAGGCCATACGCGCACCGTAAAAAAACAAATCCAGAATCCTCTCTTGTATGAATTCAATTCAAGTTTTGTTTCCACTTGCGTCCGCTAGCTTAATTGGAAAGAAATGTGCAACATATCACACGCACGTTTGCTTCGATAGTGTTTCTTTTTAACACCCCCAACAGCAGAACCGATCGCAAAGATCGTGGTGCCAATCCGATAGTTGTGTTGTCGCTCAGGTAGCGAAATCGAAAATGCATGGACTTTGTAGCCGCAGCGGATGAAAATGTACGCATCAGAATCAAATAGTTTTGGAGTTTCCACACGCACGCACACACACACACACACGCGGGCACGCACCCGCGAAAGCGCGAAGGCAAGCACGTACCCACGAAAACGCGAACGCAAGCACGCACTCCTCATCCCCCCACCAGACCACCCCCCCCCCTCCCCGCATGATCTATTACGGCTACCTTATCGGTAGAACGGCTGGTTCAGCTTTCTTGTAGCGCATCCTTATCCCTAGCGCCGGATGGGGAGGGGAATCGCGGCATGGTAGAGTGGACGGTCACTTTCCCCGTGCTGTGTGTGTGCGTGTGACGACCCAAAAACTCAAGACAGATTTCTGTACATTTAATAAAATATTTTATTGCCACTATACACTGTGCTACATGATGCTTACAAGGTCGCTGAAGCATCAAACATGTTCAAATTTAAAAAAAATATTAGATTAGTGTTAGACGTTCTCCTACGCTTGTTTTAAATAGGCTTCTTCACCCTCAACTGGCAGGGGCATCGAATGGTCTCATCAGCAGCGGCACGAAATAAAATAAACTATCAATACACCGATAACACTTCAAATCCCAATCCAGCTTCTCCCGCATCGTCTCAAGGTCACACACAAATTAATAAATGCTAACACCCACCAATAACAATACACAACCGCAATGCACATATGAGTATCAACGCATACACCGCAACAGCCAATCAGCTGGCGGCGGAAGGCACGGGCTGAAGCGCAAGTAAGCCAAGGCGGGGTGAGGGATAGAGCATATTGCCCATAAAAAATGGGCGCCAATAATTTTAAATTTTTTTTGACCGTTTCTTTTGCTCCGCCGCCATAAATAGTTCGTCCATTTCGCCAACAGATGGCGCTAAACCTGCGCAGGCCTACTCAGGAATCGCTGAAGTCCCGCGCGGGAGACCAGCCTAAATCTGCGCTGGCCAGCGCAGGCTTTGGTACATTTCCTGCGCAGGAAACTGCTCGAATTTGCGCTGCGGGTTGATTCTAGATTCCACCACCTGATCTCTTTAATGCACCTTGGGATAAATGTAAACAACACCGTGTTTTCGAGCAGGTACTCGAATCTAATTCTAGCTTTTAGGCTAAAATTTTCTAGACTGAAAATCGCAGGCTAGTTTTATGTGTTGTTTTGTATGGATTGTTTACATGATTTCAGCCTCCAACTGTCAAACTCCATACAAAAAACTAACTAGAATCGTGAAGGCCCCCATGGTTAGAGTTGGAATGGTTAACGTTTTGTTAGTGTAGCCGAAGTAAAACCCATGATAAACCCATTAACTTGTCCATTTTTTAATGCAATCGTTATGCAATTTTAACATTGTTTTTTAACACGTCAATAAAACTTTCGGAATGAAAGAAGTCGCATACGAAATTTTATATAGATAAGATACACTTAAGTCTAGTTACAATAAATTTATTTAAAGTTTTGCATGCGACTTTACGATGAGAGAGCATTTGACTTTCGCATTCGCAATACATGCAATACAAAGTTTTAGATATAGTGAAATCTATATATATATATATATAAATCTCGTGTCACGGCTGTTGTTTGAGGCAAGCAACCTCCGAAATGGCTGGATAATTTTCAACGAAACTTTGCACACACCTTATGGTGATATGAGAATCGGTTTTAAGTTTTACTACATGTTCAGATATTACACTAAACTTAATTTAATTGCAATTTTCTAACTCCAACCATACAAAGGACATGGTTGTTGTTGTTGTATACAGCACTGTTGACAGTCGGTGTGAAGTGCGGTTTACACTGGCGTTCAAAACCCGCAAAACAAATTCGAGCAGTTTGCGAGCTCGCATAAGGCCTAGCAATCGCGATAGCGCAGATTGTGAGGGTAAGCAGTTTCTTCGACCATAGTTTTAGCATTTAGAATTTTAGCACTCCGCAGACAGTTCTAACAGCGCAAATTGTAGCTTGATAAAGACATAAAATGGTATATATTTCCTTGCTAAATCCACAAAAAGGCCGTTAGTAATCATGGCAGCGGGGCTATTGAATAACTAGCAATTTTAAATGTATAATATAAAGTGGAACGCCGTTTTTTCGGGCTAATCGGGACTCGACCTCGCCTGGATACTCGAAAAACACGGATAATGAGTCGAATTATAATTTAATCACAAATTTCTGTTTTTTTAATTGTATAATATTTTGGTAAAGTGTAGCTAGTTTTTATTAACTTCATGCTTTGCCAAGAGAATATTTGAAATGTTGTAAGATTCAGAGCGATTTTTGTTATGACAATATGCTCTTAGAACCTTTTTTTTCAAATATCCTCTTCAGAACTCAATGTCACATTTGTATTTAACTGTTACTTTTCAACGGCAGAGATAAACGAAGAGCTGCCCGCAGCGCAAATTCGAGCAGTTTCCAGCGCAGAAAATGCACCAAAATCTGCGCTGGCCAGCGCAGATTTTGGCCCGTTCCCCGCGCTGGACTTCAGCGATTCCTGCGCTGGGTCGAGCAAGTTTAGCGCCATCTGCTGACGAAATGGACGAACTATTTATGGCGGCGGAGCAAAAAAAAAACAGTCAAAAAAATTTAAAAAAATTGGCGCCCATTTTTTCGTCCGCTTCTTCTCCCTCCCTCACCCTGCCCTGCCTTACTTGTACTTGCGGCGCTTCTGCCCGTGCTTTCCGCCGCCAGCTGATTGGTTGTTGTGGTGTATGCGTTGGTTCATATATGTGCATTGCGGTTGTGTATTGTTATTGGTGGGTGTTAGCATTTATTAATTTGTGTGTGACCTTGAGACGCTGTGGGAGAAGCTGGATTGGGATTCAAAGTGTTATCGGTGTATTGATGGTTTATTTTATTTCGTGCCGCTGCTGATGAGACCATTCGATGCCCGTGGCAATCGAGGGTGAAGAAGCCTATTTAAAACAAGCGTAGGAGAACGTCTAACACTAATCTAATAATTTTTTTTATTTGAACATGTTTGATGCTTCAACGACCTTCTAAGCATCATGTAGCACAGTGTATAGTGGCAATAAAATATTTTTTTTAATGTGCCGAAATCTGTCTCGCGTTTTCGGGTCTCGTCACACACACACACACAGCGCATGGAAAGTGGCCGTTCACTCTATCATGTCGCGATCCCCCACCCCGCCCGGCGCTAGGGATGAGGATGCTACAAGAAAGCTGAACCAACCGATCTACCGATAAGGTAGCCATAATCATGCGGGGGGGGAGGGGGGGGGGGGGGTGGTCTAGTGGGGGGGGGGTGAGTGCGTGCTTGCGCGACTTCGGGGGTGCGTGTGTGTGTGCGTGCGTGCTGGCGTGCGCGCGTTCATGCATGTGTGTGCGCGCGCGCGCGTGTGTGTGTGTATTTGTGTGTGTGTGTGTGTGTGTGTGTGTGTGTGTGTGTGTGTGAGTTTGCGCGCGCGTGTTTGTGTGTTTGTGTGTGTGCGTGCGTTTTGAAACCCCAAAACTATTTGATTCTGATGCGTACATTTTCATCCGCTGCGGCTACAAAATACCACGCATTTTCGATCTCGCTACCTGACAGACAACACAACCATTGGCATTGGCATCTTTGCGATCGGCTCTGCTGTTGGGGGTATCAAAAAGACACACGATCTAAGCAAACGTGCGTGTGATTTGTTGCACATTTATTTCTAATTCAGCTAGCGGACGCAAGTGGAAACAACATTTTGAATTGAATTCATACAAAAGATGATTCTGGATTTGTTTATTACGGTTCGCGTATGGTGCTGCACCTGTCCGTCCAGAATCTGGTGGCTTGTTGGTTTGGAGTAGTTATCATGACGCCGGGTGACCGGCAATGCCTTGGAATGGGGTCGGATCGGTAGGATCATGTTTTGGTCGAGTGCATTCCGTGTATTTGTCTCGTTACAGCGGTAGCCCGGCAGCAACAAAGTCAAGACAAACTCTTACCCGGGTGTGGACTGCTACGCTAAGTTCTTTTTATTATTATTATTATTATTATTATTATTATTATTATTGGCGTAATAGCCAACGCGATCATGCCGGCCTTTTCAGGACTTGAGTACCACGTAGCCGGAGCCGGTGGCTAATCCCTTGCTACGACGGCCGGTTCATACGCGATTAGAACCCACGACGGGCATGCAGATGTGCGGAATGATGGCGGAGCCGCTGGCCCGCTCCTATCCAGTGTGCAACTTGCATACTGCCACACTGTCTCCTGCCCGGTGCATACGCAGCAGGCAGGGGGAAGGATGCACATCCACAGTAAAAAAAAAAAAAAAAAACACCGTCATGAACCAGCGGTGGATCTAACGGTAGGCGGACTAAGCGGTCACCGAAGATCTCTAGTCTGTAGTATGCCGTATGTCTACAAGTGGACAGAGTGTTAGCGATAAGGGCCCTCGGAAAGATGGTAATTGGGGCTCCGTGGCAGGAGAACCATTTGCAACTCCCCCCGCCCCTCCCCCCATGGCGATAACAATTTTAGGGCCTGTGACCGATGATCGTAGGGGTCCTATGGCCACCCCCCCCCCTCATCCGCTGGAAATTTAAGTATACTGTTCAATCTTCCTACAGCTTTGTGTCAGTACTCCCTCCTCCCGGTCATCAGTTACCATTGACAGGTGCCTCAATTCGTTTTTCCGCCTTTCATCAACACCTTCCTTTCCTTGACCGATGGATCATAACATTCCGGAAGAAATTACATTTGGCGACAGTTGTGCACACACACGCACGCTCATACCCTTGCGCAGACGGCACAGCTGCGCTTAGCTTAGTGTAACAAAGTTATGTTTAATGCTTAACACGTTCAGATCGATGGCAGGCCCCAGGGACTGCCAGTGAACTTTCCAGCCTACGTTCTAGATGCTGGTGGAAAGGAAAGTTGATGAAAATCAGCGCCGGGATGAACGTGTTAATGCGAATTAGAATTCAGTGCGTTGCACAGCAAACCCTCCTGCGTAAACTAGCGATTCCTTAGTCATTTTTATATTGCAGTGTTTGAACTCATTGCGGTTTTTTGGTTTGATTTGTGAAAATGCAACTTCATCGCCGCAATGTTTGTTAACGGCATTTTTAGGCGCCACAACAGCTCGCAAGCATTGACCATAAGCGAGAAAGAGATAGCGCTATGGAGGGAATGAGCACGGACGACGGCTGACAGCGATTGGCCGTCTGACGCACCAACACATTCAAACCTTCGACAGCGCGCTCAGGCGAGGGGTATGAAGCGGAGCCAGGGACGGGTAGCTCGACGAGCTGCTCGACAAATTTGCCGTTGGAGGGAAAAAGATGGCATGATAAAATTCTCCGAACGCCATGATTTCTTCCGTCGCTTTGCGCAGCGGGTGGATAAAAGGTACCCATATAAACGGTGCTCCACTGCACGAGATTTGTTTTAGAGCTTTATATTATTATTATTTTATTATTAGCATATTATTTGTTTATTAAACGTCAATGAAAGAAACACATAAAAAAATAAATGTGTACTCAGATACCTGTATTAACAACTTATAATACTTAATCGTAAACTTATATGTTGGGTAAAACCAGGTTTACTGGGTCAGCTAAAGCATATATCGGGAAGTACCTATTTATGGTATATGGATTCAATAAATTCCGTGGTAAACCAAAAACTCAGTGGTATCCAAACGGATAATAGCCATAGAAGATTTTAATTACCTACGGTTATTACGACAGATAAGAAGAATCGAAGCTTTGGGATATAATCGTTGTAATCATTGTTTTTGTACTCCTCGGATATTCTTCTATTTTTAATCAAAAAGAAACATCAATTTTATCCCGTGTATGGACGGGTAAATCAGCTAGTAGGTCCATAAATTTTTCTTGCGACAATATATTTGCTGCATTTGTTTTTCTTAATTTCATACAAATCAGATGGGTTCCTTTTTGTTTATTTTAGAGATATTTTCAATCGTATTTGAAAGCAAAAACGAACATTTCAAGCCCCCTGTAGTTTTAACGGGAAGGACGATACCACACTGTTGTTGTTTACGAGTACAACGATTGTCAAAGTGCTATTTCTTAAGGAATCAGTTATCAATTCATCTAACATGACAATACTGGTCGATAAAGCATTTTGATAAATACTGAATACACATTTGCTTCGATAGTTTTTCAGCCGTTAAAACTTTTGTATCGTCCCCAGAATATCGTCAATATTTTTTGGGACGCGGGAGGATGGGAAAATCAAAAAGCCTGCTCCTGGCCCGCGGCTTTCGATCATTTACTAAATTTGGCCCATTGTCTAAAAAGTTCGCCGACCGCTGCCCTAAGTGATTGAACTATTCCCTTATATGATTCGACTCTGTATTTCGATGTCTGTATAATGCCCGCAACGTGTCCCATTCATGTTATATACAGTTTTTTTAAGGTTTCATTGTCTACCACCATCATAAGAACACAAAACATAGGAACCATACCATCATGATGGCTACAATGGACAGCAAGAAAAATATTTTTTTTTAGTTTGTTATTGTTATTGTTAAGTAGTAAAATGGTTCAATTACCATATGTTCAAATATTTATATACTTACTTTATCGGCACTTAGGCGTTAACACCCATCGGTACTACCACAAATTGCATCACTATTGGTACATTTACATTTAACCTAGCAGATAGAACCTTAACATTTGAATCGCCGCATCATAATGTTACGTTTGACGGCTTTTGCTCACCGCTTAGCGTTTCGTCTAACGCTCAGCTATTCTCTTTAGAACGAATGAATGAGGGAAAAAAGGATGAAAACGACATCTACTAAACCGCTTATCGCAATGAAAGAAATGAGTGATAACAGTAGTAAGAGAAAATGCCGCTCTCATCGCTCTCTTGCCATGAGGTATATATTCACTCGAACGAAGTGTAAATAGTATGCAATATCGGATTTTCAATGGACGGAGTACATAGAGCTGCGTAACTTTGTTATTGCGTTTGATTTTCTTTTGGTCATAATATTTTTCTAAAATTATCAGGCTGAGCTGTTGCTCGTGACTATTTTTAAAAATATTCTTTATTAGTACGGCACGACCGATTTTATAAATGACGAAAAAGATTTCCTGATAAAGGATTTAAATATTCTTATTTGTTCATAATTTTCCTTTATCGAATAAACCAATAATCGAGTACGAACTAATTGCCCAGCTTTCTCATCCCAAGCTTTGTGGTCCAACTGCTAAATAACTAAGATTTGCATCGATTTCCATCCTTCGAGCTGCCTGTCATAAGTAGAAATTTCATTTGCTTTGGAATAGTTGTCAAAAATACTGTCAAAATTTATATAATTAACATATTGAAATTACTCGTTTTTTTAGCACCCCCATCACCACTCACCGTCACTCATGAACAGCCAGACCATAGTCACATCGGTATGCACACACTAAGCCGCAATATGCCTCGTCCTGGGTCACAATCACCACCCCTACCGCCGCCACCACCGCCGGAGGAATCGGATCATGCTGATTTTGGTCGACCACGTAATACCCATAATAGCTTGGTGGCACCGATCGTACCAGATGATCAAAATCTCCCAGGTTGGGTCCCAAAAAATTATATTGAAAAGGTGGTTGCTATCTACGATTATTACGCCGACAAGGACGACGAGCTAAGTTTTCAGGAAAGTTCCGTGTTGTATGTGCTTAAGAAAAATGATGATGGATGGTGGGAGGGCGTTATGGACGGGGTGACCGGACTTTTTCCGGGCAATTATGTAGAACCTTGCGTTTAAAATTATAAATTTGCGAGCTAAATACTGCAAACAACGTTTGCTTGAACAGCGGTTTAAGATATGGTTTCTATTGCTTATATTTTATTTTAGTTAGTACCACATTTTTCATGTTATTATTTAACCGCCTTCTCGGGTAGGCCTAATATATATGTTTCTGTAATATATATGTATGGGCCGTCCCGAGTATGCGGTTGTATGCTTACGTATAATTTTTCTATTGTAAACAAGATGGCTTTATGTAAACCGAACAACGGCTTTGTAAGTTATGAATAACGTTGCTTAATATCTGAAAGATTCATTCAAACTCATTCAATAACAAAAAAAAGAGAAAAATATGGTTTGCTAGTTATTTTACTTCAAATTATTTCATCATCGTATATAAAGCATTGCATATGAATATTAACTATTGCATTAAGCAACACATCTATTCGAATAAATGCTATTTTGAGAATAAAACAAAATTTGAGAAACTATTTTACACTGGTGTTCGGTTTGGTTACTCGACTCAAAATAACGCAAGTTGTTTAATTAACCAGTTACGCTGATCCTCCTCAACGTGTTGTTTTTTAATCAAAAAGCTTCTTATTATTATTATCATTTAAAGGACATTAAAAGAAATTCAATTTGCCTTTCCTGACCGGATTGAGCTGCTTATTCAATTTATGTGTAAGAATCTGTGACATACGGGCCGAGTACGGATTTCGAATCACAAAAAGCCACTCGTCGCGGTTGTCTAAAAGTACTCACGTGTTTCTGGGTTCTATAGCAGCACCACTAATTTTCGTTTTTTGCTATATCTTCAAGAAATGTGATATCGGTCAGTGTATGGTGTTTATGCGTAATTAAAAAAAATATAATCTAACAAGCAGTAAAAAGATACACGCTTAGCCACGTAGAAACATTTTTGCTCCATGCATGTAGAATGCCTCTGCTCTCTCATGTATGCCTCTTACAATAAGAAAATATCGTTATTTTGCCGGCCACTGTACACCATAAACATACACAGCATGATTCGAGCATTCTTAATATATTAAACTCTCTATTACGCGCTAACCATCGACTAAGAAAGTTGTTATTTCCGTGCGATCCAAAAATAGTAGTAAAATGTCCCAAACTGGTGATCCCGAAGGGATGTGGAGAAAACTGTTGTAGAGATTGAGAAAGTAAACGTAGGGATTGTGGCAAAAATCAATGAAGGAAAATCGGGGCGAAATGGACCAGTTAAGGATTTTGGTTTGTATCTTATTAGTTAAACCACTTTCCACTGTTATCTTGACATCAATCCATATTTCCATCCTTATTCCACAAAAAACAATCATAAGATGACGCATTAACCGTCATGTATACAACCGCCTACCCGAGTAAGTTTCGCATCTTTATTCCAAAATAACTTAGGATTAAAAAATTGTATCGACATCATTTTTTTTAAAATACCTCAGAAAAGATGTTTTCTACCCAAGTGCAAAAAATAAAAACTATCAAAAATGTTTAAATATTTTTTTAAATTATTTAAGTTTATATACTCTTTAAATGTACAACCGCCTACCCGGGTAGGCCATACATTTTGTATGGAGCAATGATGTTTTTCGTGGTTAAAAGCGTATATATTTTGAATTACTTGTTAGATTTGAATGAAAATTGTCTTATAGGATCACAATACTGTTTTATAACATATTGTTGTAAAATTAGAATTTTAAAAATGCTATCAATATTACTTTCAATCAAAAATGTGCTGCAACTCCAACACCCCAACGGGCCTTGCCGCATGTTTTGAGAGGATGCTTGTGTCTTTTTCTTTTCTTTCAAATATTGTATTACAGTTGTGTACAGTTAAATTTTATTGCTTGTTGTGTAACAATTAATTGAAATTAACACTGAAACACCTCTTTTAAACTGATACCAACCACTATAAGCAAACGAAATAGAATTGGCTGAAAGTTAACTCACACATTCATACTTTTGTGTTACTCATAGTGTCATAGTGTTACTGCCGTATAGGCATGGGTGTTTTGGAGCGCACCAATGGCTCCGAAGCCGGCTCTGCACTCACGGCTCTAGAGCCGGATCCACACCAACAGCCCCGGAGCCGGCGACGAATCAATGGCTCCAGAGCCGGCGGTGAATCAACGGCTCCGGACCAACGGCTCTGGAATAACTTTCAAGAGAGACGGCATTGTATGATAGCGTAAAAAACGAATCTATCATCTCGCAAGTGTAGAAGCTAACACCCGTTGTGATTGTGTAATTGTTGAAAAATGTTCAAAACTTATCAATTTGTTTATAGATTCCCTTCAACATTATGTACTCAGCTAATTATGGATGTTCCCGATTGAAACTGTATTGAAAATAATTTTTTTGGTGCATCCTGTAAAAACCGGCTCCGGAGCCGTGAGCGTGGAGTCGTTGGTGCGGAGCTGACTCCGGACCAGCTGGATCGGAGTAAGCTTCGGAGCCGTGGGTGCGGAGCCGGCTCCGTTGAGTTGGAGTGGAGGATGTTCCGAAATTGTCTGGAGCCGGTCGTAGCCGGTTTTTTATTAAAACATGATGAGCATATTTTATAGATCGTCAACATATATTTTTATACAATAAGCAAAACAAATTAAAAATGTATATAACTTTTGAAAGAAACGTAAGTAAAACTTAAAAAAAGACTAATCATCCACTTGAAACATGCGGCCTGGCCAGTAGTGATGGGTAAAACGGCTCCGAAGCCGGAGCCGGCTCCGACCGGCTCCAGGCAATTTCGGAGCCGGTTCCGGGAAAAAGCCGGAGCCGGCTCCGGAGCCGTTAGTCCGGAGCCGGCTCCGGAGCCGTTGGTGCGCTCCGAAACGCCCATCACTACTGGCCAGTTATGGTAATGGAGTTAGGACATAGTTTTGATTGAAAAAAATATTGATAGGATTTTTAAAATTCTAACTTTACTACGATATGTTATAAAACATTATTATGAACCTTTAAGACAGTTTTCATTCAAATCTTACAAGGAATTTAAAAGATATACTCTTTTAACCACGAAAAATATCATTGTTCCATACAAAATGTATGGCCTATCTGGGTAGGCGGTTGTACGATAACGTAAAGTTTTGTGGTCGTACACAAGACGGTTAATAACATATATATTTATGTTTAAAATGATGATTGATCCCCATGACTCTAGCGTATGCTCCTTTCCGAAGGGCTACGCTGGCTTATCCCGTCTTGGCTTGCTGCAGGACTCTAAAAAACCAGCGATCGTAGGCCCTACGACGAGATTGCAGGAAAGAGGAAAGGCTTTGCAAACCACTTTCGTAAAAATACATTGCAATGAAAAACCAACAAGAAGAAGTACCGTATCAGACCAATCGATTCAGATCCACGCATGGAAAAAAGACTTACGTTTGGAAGCTCGGGACATGGAACTGCAAACCCCTCACATCGAATGTAAAGACCCGAATTGCGTTCGATGAGGTCTAGGCCCGCGGTTCCGAAAAAGTAGCACTTCAGGAGGAAGGCTGGAAAGGCGTGACGGTGCGCCAGTTTCGTAGCAACTGCACGATCTACCAGAGTGGTAGAGAGATGCGCGAGCTCGGTACAGCGTTCATGGTGCTAGGTGCGATGCAGCAAAGAGTGATCGGGTGGTGACCGATCAATCAGCAGGTGTGCAGGTTGAGAATTTGTGGCAGATTCTTCAACCTGAGCATTATAAATTTGCATAGTTCGCACCTTGGGAGCACCGATGACGAGAAGGAGGCCTTCTATACGCAGCTCGAGAGGGAGTAGGACCCCTACCCAAAACATGACGTGAAGATCGTCATCAGAGATCTTAATGCTCAGGTCGGACAGGAGGAGGCATAATAACCAACGATTGGCAACATCAGCGTCCACCAGCTGACAAACGACAACGACCTCAGACTGATAAACTTTGCCTCCTCCAAGCACATGAGCATCCGCAGCACCTTATTCCAGCATGCACACCGCCATAGCTAACAGGTTGGCTGATAAGTCTCCGGTCTGACACATAGATGGCGCCGCTAGTATTAAATGCATATTATTTTTATATAGTGCCAACCTTCAAATGATTCGTGTCAAAATTTGACGTCTGTATGTCAATTAGTTTGTGAGACAGAGCGTCTTTTGTCAATCAACTTTTGTTATTTTGTTGTTCCACCAAGACAACGCACCGTGCCGCAAGTCATTGAGAACGATGGCAAAAATTCATGAATTGGGCTTCGAATTGCTTCCCCACCCACCGTATTCTCCAGATCTGGCCCCCAGCGACTTTTTCTTGTTCTCAGACCTCAAAAGGATGCTCGCAGGGAAAAAATTTGGCTGCAATGAAGAGGTGTTCGCCGAAACTGAGACCTATTTTGAGGCAAAACCGAAGGAGTACTACCAAAATGGTATCAAAAAATTGGAAGGTCGTTATAATCGTTGTATCGCTCTTGAAGGGAACTATGTTGAATAATAAAAACGAATTTTGACAAAAAAAAAATGTGTTTTTCTTTATTAGACCGGGGACTTATCAGCCAACCTGTTACACCTGGAGAAACCCGAGGGGTGATTCAAAGATCCAAATCGACCACGTTGTGATTGATGAAAGGGACTTCTCGAATATTATCGACGTTAAAACGCATAGAGGCGCAAACGTCGACTCGAACCATTTCCTGGTCATGGTAAAGCTGCGCCAGAAATTCTCCGTGGTTAACAACCAACGGAGTCAGCCCACCCCAAGGCTCAACTTGAACCGTTGTGCTGATGTGGCGGAGGTGTACGCGACAGCGCTCGGGGAAGCGCTTCCGGCCGAGAACAACATCGCCGCGATGTCCCTCGCAGACCACTGGCGTATGGTGGAACGAGCCATCAGCACTCATCTTTTCGGTGTGCCCAGATCGGGTATTGTGATCAGCACAGATCGGGTATGGTGTGCCTATTCATTCTACCTTGCACTCATCTTTTGTTATTCATCTCTCGTGAAGTTGCAGTCGAGTCGGATTTAGAGGGCAATCCCAATTTTTGAACAGAACTGATAATTTTTGTCCCCTTTAGCAATTTTAAGGTTACCCAATCACACATCGCCTGTACATTGGCATTTTGCATTTTGGTTTTGGGCCTCTACCTTCATTCCGCCCGGGTGACTGGGTTCCCACACTGACACTGATGGTTGATTCCTGTATCTATTCGTGAGGTGCATCATCAGCGTCGTGCGATGCGTCGTGACAGTATAATGCATGGCTGCTGTTTAACAGGAAATCCGTTTTTCGCAAATTTGTATGCTTTCTTCAGTGGCTGGTTGGTCCATTACTTCGGGTTACCCTTTTTTTAAGGTGTGTGATGACATCTGTAAATCAACAATTGATAGCAGATGAAAAATATCTTTGTCACGGGGTAAAGTCTTCATACGTTAGTGTTATGACCCATATAACCAAGATACCGAAAACGCCACCAATTTCTTGTACTAAAAATCCAGTTCCATCAAACAAAGCTAAAAAACTATCAGTTTGGTGGGTTAAGCCACATGGCCACAGAAGCAGCCACTTCAATGTTGTTGAAGTCAGTTTTTTATCAGTCAGCTCAACATGTTTCACCTGTGTTAAAATGTTATTTAATTGTGCAAAGGAAGCAATTAAACGTGTGTTTTAAGTTGGTTTGTTGTAAAACATTCATGTGTAATATGTGAATATGTGTGTTTGATTACTTGCGAATGAACTCTTCCATTTCGCTAGTGCATAGTTTAGACTAATAATATTGCTGAAGTTGAAGTGCAGTGATGTAAGTGAATGAATGTAATCAATCGAGGAGTTAAAATCCTGTCCAGCATATTAACCTTAGCCAACCCTTGACCAATCTTTTCCTCAAAGCATTTTTGGAAGAGGTGGGCTAAGGGTGGGCAAGATAAATACATCGGATCGGAACTGACAGCTCCGATTGTTCTAAAATTTGGTGGGTTAACGACTGAATCGACCACCACAAACCCACGTGGGTTTGAAGTGGTTTTACTGTGGGTTAAGGACGATTTGGTTATTTGGGGAAGCTAAACCACCAAAAAGCAATATTTGTAAAGCTTTTTTGTCGTTTTTCCATCAGTTGTTAGCTCATATAAAACTTCCGAAAATATAAAGAATGCATATTTAAATAGCTAAAGATCCATAGTAGCCAAATTAGATCTACAAACGAGCGCACAATTGAAAATTTGTTTGTACAAATTTGATAGAAATCATGCCAAAAATGGTTCTCAAATGTGTTGTCACACCTCCAGATTGGATACTATATTGTTGAATAATTCACTAATAACTTTTATCCAGTTTTTTGACAAGTGTCCACCATTCCCGTAATGCCTCTGTTTAATTATCATCCGCTAGATAACGTATTTTGAAAACGTACGATATAATAATTTGCAATTGAAGTATCGAAGCTTAATGAACCCGGTAAAAAGTTTGACAGATAACTAGTTCCCGGAGTGGGGTTTTGCAGCGATCGTAAACAAACAAAGTAGAGGTGTCACTTAGGTTGACAGAAAACATCCAACTATATAGATAGTACTAAATCTCACCGACAGATAGCGTTTAATGTGGATGGTTCGTGTTCCAGGAAGCTAATGATTCGTGCGATCGAATTTCTCGCTATTGCGGTTGGCATCGCCATTGCATCATTATTGGCATTTAGAGTTTAGTTCAATTGTCTTTATTTTTGCTTTTCACAAATCGGACTGCTCTCAAAATGGGCGCCAAACAGAATGGTCGTTCACGCAAAGGAATTCTGACAGCTCTGTTGATGACAGCTCGTACTCTGCGTACGAGCCACGCGAACTGCACAGTGGGCTGCTACAGGCATCTCGACAGCGACCGAAAAAGGACAGTAATTTTAAAGCTGTATAAAAACCATGTGCAAAAATAAAGTTTCCACCAAAACCGAAACCCAGTTTTTTATATCTCTTACACAAAGAGTTATCGTTTTCGCTACGCGATTTCTTCGGGGCCAACTCTCTAGGCGCCAACTACTAGTATCTCTCTAAGGCCAACTACTAGTATCTCTCTTACAAGGGTACATTTTGCCGAAAGTCAGTTCCCTGGTGGAATAAAACTGTTGTCCTTGCCATAAAGACTCGCCGAAAAGCAATGAAGAGTCTCCAACGATCAAGAAAACCAGACAATATTTTTACCCCGCTCTTGGCCGATCAATACCAAGACGCCAATCATGAATCAAGAGAAGCCGTCAAATTTGCAAAAAATCTAACATTAAGAAACTTTGTTTTTCAAATGAACTCTAATACAACCACCAAAACAATATTCCAGAAAGTTGCAATTTTATGCGGTAAAACCCCCAAATCTGCACCAATCATTCTAAAAACAGAAAACACCATCATTCCACCAACAGAAATACCCGAGGCTTTAGCTAGATACTTTTATGATACATCTGGAATACACAATTTTCCATCTCATGTTCCATCTCAATTCTTCTCTGAGTCCATTGTCACTTCCCATTGCACAATGGGCATTTGCCGGGATGAAATTAAAAAAATCAACTTTGTAATAGCGCTATTCCAAATAATAGGCTTTAATACTAAGGGTTAAAATAAGAAAAATACCAAATAAGAGTTCTTTATCTTTTCTGGTTCTCTAGAAAAGACCTCTCAAAGTCGAGACTTGTTAAAAAAACGCAGAAAAAATTTCACTTTTTTGGAAAACATTGAACCTTTGTAACTTTTTCAAATATGAACCAATTTTGATAAGTTTAGACACTTTTAAAAGGATATTTAGTCAGCTTTATATAAAAGATTTTGAGTTAAGTTAATTTTTTGCAAAAATATACGATAAAAACTGAAAAAACTTCCCGAAAATTTTCAACATTTTAATTTTTGACTTGATGCCATTATGGAAGTGGCGTAGAGTGGCGTTGTCTCATATATGTCACATAATAGTGTAGTATATATAATATCAATCTGTGAAGAAATATTCTGCGAAAGTTTGCGAACGCGAATTTTATTGAAGTTTTTCCACATCAACTTTTTCTAAAAACAGACACATGCGTAACTAGGCGGCTCCATAGGTGCCTAGTGTAGCGTATTTAGTGTATTCTACAAAAATATATTCTACGTGCTTTTGTTTACCTTTAATTTTCATTACGAAGCTGTGCAGTTTCAGCACATGTGCTTATCTAATATGTAAATTTCTATTCTAACCTAACTTTATTTTTAAATTTATTATTCAGAAAGAACGGCTTCGGCCGTATTGCTGAATTTATTATTAAATATAATGAAGAAAATCAGAATCAGCGAACCTTTTGGTACTGCTCCAGATTATAGACGGATGTAAGGAAAATAATTCTAAAATCATACGCATAACAGCAAAATGTTATGAATACACCAGCATCTATTGCCGAGAAGAAACTCCCAAAAGTCATGACAAACTAAATATAAGGAAAGAGGGGAATATGCTACAAAGAATATTTTGCTAGAAAGAAAATGCATCCAGAAGGACATTTTGTATAATGAGCTGTATTACTCTGATTCGTTAACCAGTTCAATATCAGTAGCTACACACACTAAAACAAAGACAGGGTTTAACTTTACAAATGAAGTAAATACTTTGTTTGTAGCTATAGTTGAATTCTGATTTTTCAGATAGTTGTAAAACCAAGAACATCAGATTTTTATTTTTATTATCCCTTCTGAAGGTAGTTCAGGACTGGGAAAAGTATTGGATGAATATTGTGTGATATCAATGCCCAGAAAAATGTGTAATTCCTATTTTTTTAAACAACAGATTTAAAATTTTAACCTTCAAAGACAAAAAATATGTGCAGCTTTTCGTTACGAATTTGCGAACTACTTTATTTCAATGTACCTGCTCTTTCTAATTATTTAAATGCCTTGTTTCGTCGCGAATAGTTTTCGGATAAAGTTTCCTTTTCTTTCTTTGGTTTTTGCTGCTAATAATTACCGAAGCCGTTGTAAGAAATTGCTGATGATGAAGAGAGGGAAAAAGCCTTTTCGCCCGCTATTTATTAATTTAAGATCGATAGAGATATGTACATCAACGGGCGCGGAAATCTGCACGATTCGCGTAGCTACTCGAACATGCCTTTATTCATGTCTTTAGAAATGTGAACTAGACGTTAGGAGCTTGTAATAGCATTCACCTAGGTTGTGTATGTACATTTTTAATATTTGTACTACCTGTGAGTAAAAGTGATGAGAATTAGCTACAATTGTCCTATACTAAGCAGAAAAAATATCTTATTCAAAATGATTATGTTTTGTTCATATATTATGAAACATCACAGTATATTTTAAAATGGTTTATACTATTAGAAACAACAAATACAAGAAAAAAACACACAAAATTAAAAAAAAAAACAAAGCAAAGATCCCTTAAAACACTATTGTATGTAGCGCCACCTGGTGGTATGGATGCAAACTACATATAAAATGTTATTTACTATCATAACACTTTACTACAAATGATAAAAACTAACTATTTCTGCAAAAATAATTTTATCCCGAAATTTGTTCTAAACTGCCCATTGTGCATTGACACTTCCGACCAAAATTACAATACAGTCATTATCCGATATACGCTATCGCACGGGACCGAGCGCAATAGAGTATCTCGAGTTTTCGCGTATAGCGGATTCCTATGGAAAAATAGTTTACATTACCGGTTCAAGGGTTGAAATATAGCGTCACAGAGTTTTGCATTGAAGTTTTTTGTTATAAAACAGGTATCTTTTGCACAAATTTAATGCAAAATGCATTAAGAACACTAAGGAAATTCAAAAAGAGCATAAAATATTTCAAATAATTAAAATATTTGCAAAAAACAAATGGAGCTGTCAAATTTAGAGGAATCGCGTACTGCGAATTCGCGTATATCGAGTATCGCGTACTGCGGATAATTGCTGTAGTCTTTTTTCTCTTGATGAGCTTTATTGCGCTCTTAAGAAATGTTGTTGCTTGTCCTCAGCCCTGGACAACATTGGTTTTAAATGCTTCAAAATCTCCCCTACCGGTCCAAAACATTCCTCCTTCAGATTTACAATAATATTTGGTATTCCGGGAATATATCGGATGATTGGAAAACCTGTTTCACAATTCCCATTCAAAAACCCAGTAAGCACCACATGCAATAGATAGCTACCGCCCCATTTCTCTCCTGAATTGCATTGGCAAAATCATGGAGAGAATGGTAAATAGAAGACTGACGCAAGAATTAGAAGACCGGAACCACCTTAGTACCAATCAACAGGCCTTTAGAGGTGGGAAAGGTACTGAGACATATTTTGCCGAACTTAATGAACTTTTAGTAACCCACTACCCCAAAGGCCACCACATCGACTGTGCAATATTAATTTATCAGAAGCTTTTGACAGAACCTGGCGATATACAATTCTTGAACAGCTCAATATGTGGGATTTTGGAGGGTGTATGAAAGCGTATGTTCAAAGCTTCCTTTCAAATCGCAAATTTAAAGTTTGAATTGGAACTCAAACTTCTGAGCTGCACGGCCAAGAGAATGGTGTTCCCCAGGGTATCATTCTCTCTCCCATTCTTTTCCTGATTGGTGTAGATTCGCTCTTCCGCCCCATGCTCAGTAACATTAAATGTTTCATGTATGCTGATGATATAGTTCTTGTCTCAGCATCCAACAATAGAACCGAATCACACACAACTTTACAAGAAGGAGTCAATATAGTTCAGAAATAGTTACGTTGGACAGGTTACACAATTTCACTCTCTAAATCCAAAATACTTCACATCTGCAATAGCAAATATCATACTCTAAAACCCATCCCATACAATAACTCAGTAATACCAAACACACGCACAGCCGAATCCTAGGAGTGACTTTTGATCGTCACTTAACATGTAAAGCACACACTACACGGGTAAAAAGAGAAGCGAAGAACCGTATTAATTTGCTCAGAATGCTTGGAACCGGTCAACATCGCGCCTCCCACCAAACACAACTTCAAATCATCAATAGCTGGCTTCTACCAAAACTTCTCTACGGCATCGAAATAGTCTCCCGGCAACGGGAAAATTTCCAAAACCAAATAGCACCACTCTACCATATCGCCATCCGATGTGCCACTGTGGCTTTCGTCACGAGCCCTATTGCATCACTTATGTGTGAAAGCAGCCTTAAACCCTTCGACCAGAACATAACCGACAACGACAAGATAGTCGACAAACATGCCCTTATCCAACAGGCAATCGCCGATTTCACCACGCTAATACAACAAACACACCCCTCAGTCACCAAACTCATCCAAATCGGTACTCGCCCGCTCACCACCGTCATTTTGCTGAACTCGTTAAACAAAAATACCATATCCACCATTTGATCTACACTGACGGATCAGTACAAATTGGTTCCACTGCCTGTGGAATTTACTCCAGCATCGAAAATAGCGCCATTCGGTTACCAGACCATACCACAATCTTTATCAGAAAAGTAATAGCCCTGGTTATTGCTGCTGATGAAGGTCTACACAGAGACAAACCCAACGTGATCTTCACTGACAGTGAAAGTGTTCTTCAAGCACTTGAATCCCGAACCACCCGCAACCCGAACATCCAACAACTCTGCAATATACCAAATTCACCCCAAATCACATTTTCCTGGATTCCTGTTCACACAGGTATTCAGGGAAACGAAAAAACAGACCAGCTAGCCAACGCAGGACGTAGTAACACGGCGTGCGGCCATAACACTCCTCCATGCCGTGACTTCATCCGCCTTAGCAGCGGTCGCTCTTTCCTGAGAACCATCAAGACCACAACACCACCATGGAAAGACCATCCATCACACCAAGACCAGAGAATTCTATCACGACCTTGGGTATGACACACCCGGCTCACCCCCACCTTTTTATTGCAAAAATCCAGCCCACCAGTATGCAGTTTCTGAGGCGTCGACATCACCGTCCGTCACATATTAACAGAATGCCATGGATATTCAGCAGAACGCATTACCTGCCAATTGGACCACAGCATCGACACCATCCTCTCACCAGACATCGACTGCCAGCCTAAACTTTTAAAATTCATTCGTATTACTAACTTTTATAAACAACTCTAACCAAAACCACATTTGTAACATACATATTTTCAATAAAATCAACAGATAAAAGCTTCAAGTAAAGAGAGACTAACCGGTATAAGGTAATTTGCAAGCCACAAATGGCTTACAAAGAAGAATGTTAGATTTCAAGTATTGAATTAGTTTAATTTATAAAGAGTCGAATGAGGCAAATTGGCTTAAAGTCTCTATAAAAATTAAGATAATAAAAACACGGTCGAGAAGACCCGTTACCCGAGCGGGTTTGAGTTACAAAACCGCGTTCTTCGGGTGGCCCATAATTGATCGTCGCAACAAAAAGTATTATGTATTTCAGTTGTATGTTTTGACATCATTGGTGTTTATTCGCATCTGTTTCATCAATATTTTGAAACAACAATCCACAAAGTTTTTTTTTTAATTTTTTGAAAGTTTTTTGAATCTATTGAAAATGTTTACGTTCTGCAATATATGTTTTAAATCTACCAATGAATTAAATGAGAACAACACATTAATCAACAATCACGTATGATTACTTTGCAAGTATAAAAGTGTCATCAGTAAGAAGTAAAAATAACTAAGTAAAGCTCAGTAAACTGTTCATTGATATTTTTTCGTATTAAGCATCCTGTTTCAGTTCATAACAACAAGGGAGAGTTGCATCCCAAGCCCAAAACGTTTTTATTAGCCGCTAAGCTTCATTTTAATGATGTCAAATGCTATAGTGATAGGAAAGTATTGGGTTAAAAAAAATGTCATTGTCAGTATTCCTGTTTTTCAAGAAAATTAATTTTAACAGAAAATTGAAGCAGCAACATGCCAGCAACAACTTAGGTCTTGAATTAATGTGTGTTGTTCTAATGATTTTAGGCTATATTGCTTTTCAAGATCTTTGCTATACCATAATTTGGTATGAATGTTATTATCCAATTGTTTTATCTCACTCCTCTATTGGATAGGCCGTTAGGTTTTTAGGAAACTGCTCCTTCATTTCACAATTTCCTGGCCTTAAAGCCATTATGAGGTTAACTCAAATGCAACTCTCTTTTCAACTCAGATAACTTTAACAATTATTGCTTCTTGTTTTTTAACATCCATTTAAAATTTGCTCTTTTGCGTTGTTTTGTTCCTCTATTAATATGTTTAACAATATTGATGTTCTGTTACATGGCTAGCATCAAATATTAAATACTTATGACATCTTTATAATGCACCTTCAAATGTATAAAGCACTTTTTAAAGTGCATCTTCTCTAACACAAGCTAGCGAGTCGTTTCTTCATTTTTAAAACGATTTTTGTATCTTTAACTCACGTTTATTAATCTGCGTTTTTTAATTTACAAGCTTTGACTATGACAAACAATGGTAGTACTCATTCATTTTTTTCATTTTATGCGTTTATTGGAGTAGATTTTAAGGAAGTTACCGTCGCTGTGTTTCGATTTTGCGGAATTTCAGGTTCAGGTTCTATTCGGGTGTTAGGCGGTACATGGTTTTTACTTTGGTTGATTTCTATGAACTATAAGATACCAAGCTTTTTAAATGTAACATTTTTTGAGCAAATTTTGTTTAATGAAAACTTATAAAATAAATCAATATTTTAATTCAATATAAATACAAATTATTTTATAAATTAATTTAAATTCATGATTAAATAATTAAAAAAATAAATAAATAAATAAGTTAATATATAAGTCAAAGGTTAATACAATGAATAAATAAATAAATTTGAAAAAAGTAAGTAAATAGCTAAGTAAACAAACAAATAATGAAATGTTATGGGTAAAAATCGCTTTATAAAAAATGGCATGAGCAAAAACAATTAAACTTCAACGCAATTTTTAAAGTTAACTTATTTACACTGCATTTCATACTGATAGCTTGACAGTTTTGGTAAATTTGTCATTTGAGTTTTTATCATAATCTTTCAGTTAATAATTTGTAAAATATTTTAACAAAATAACAACAAAGCAACACCAAACATTCTTCACACAATGCATTATTTGAATGATGTTGTTTACAAATGATATAGTCATTTATAAATTTAAATTTTAGTTACTGTGTTATGAGACAACAAATGTACATTAATAATTTTTACATATGACTCTAGATAGTCGAAGTCTTTACAGAGAGAGTAAGCCTCTGAATATGCTGTTTCAAACAAGCTTGAACAAGTTTGAACAACATAGGAGGATACATCCCCTCTCGCAAGAAGAAGAAGAAGAAGAAGAATATTTTTTATCATCTCGTGTAAACATATTGGAAATGAAAACTCTAATCAGTATGCTACACAAACTTATAATTATTATTACTTTATCAAATTGTAATTTGTATGACCAACATAAATTGTAACATAAACATAAACATGTAACGAGACAAAAGGGTGAAACGGTTATTTTTTTGTAAAAGTGTCCCCCAACCCAAAGGTAAGGATAATCTAAAAATTACATGCTAAAAGATTCGTGAAAGATTTTGTAAAATGTATTACAAATGTGTGTGTTCGTAATCTACAGAAGTTGTCCTATAAACATTCTGAATCATTTCACAAGAGTGATGAATGTTGATTTGTTATAGTTGCTAAATGATCAACAACAGATTTAAACTAGATTTTAAGGAATTTTAACAAACTAAATTTAAAGTATGCTAGTTTTAGAAGTATTTTGTATTAAAAATCTGAAAATATAAAACAATTGCCAATTGCCTGATTCAAACGGAATAGTGTCAAATTATCATTTTACACGAACGAAATCGATATTATACAAACTTGTTAGAAATTTGTTTGAGAATTTCGTTCCGAAAATGCCAAATTGAAATGGCTTTATTTGTCAAAATAAAATGCAACGTGAAACACAAGAGGTGTTGTACAATTTTATTATTATTTCTACAAATGGTGTACATTGTATGCTGTTCTATTAATGTTTTTGGCGATGACATGCAAGGTAGCGTTTGTTTTATGTTTCTCTACGTTCTGTAAATTTTGTTATTACTACACTATTTACAATAAATCATTGCAAAAAATCCATTCTGAATGAAATTATATGTAATTTGCGTTTTTTTTTTAATATTAAGTTCATAGTAAAACCGTGAAGTTAGCCGGTCTCGTGATACAGTCGTCAACTCGTGCGACTTAACAACATGCCTGTCATGGGTTCAAGCCCCGAATAGACCGTGCCGCCATACGTAGGACTAACAATCCTGCTATGGGGGGTAATCCAAAAGTCACTGAAAGTCAAGCCCATAAGTGGTACAGGCAGGCCTAGACCGACAACGGTTGTTGAGCCATAAGAAAAAAGAAAAAAAAGTAAAACCGTGAATACAAAATGCTTTCCGTAGCTTTATCCTGACGCAAAGCTGTGAGATGGAAAGCACAAAGAATGGTCTCCGTTTGAAATGTCGGAAATGTCCTTCATTCAGTTAGGTATGTCAAACCAGAGACAAATCGAGTTCGCTAACACGGACCATACTTGAAAATTAGCATTTTGACACTTTTCTTTTACACTGGAGTTACATTATTCGCCCTTATCAAATCCTTAAAATCTAATGAGCTAGGAGAACCTATAAAGCTTTCTAACAAAAGTTATAATTTATAATTTATAAAAAAAATATTTATAATAGAAAACAACACGAGAAAAACTGATTCTAATTATTAGTTTATAACAACAAAAATCATTTAACCATTAGTGGTCTTCCGAGTTTAAATCACTTTTGACAAGAACTACGATTTTTATTTAAATTACGGTTTCGTGTGTATTTCCAAAACACTGTGATACTGTATTTTTTTTTCTTGGGGAACAAGATTTGAGGTTGTTTGAAATTAAATAAGGAAAATTTCTGCAAACATCCACCAAGAATAGTTCAACCTATCATTATGAAACGCAGTATACCAGTGCCATTTTTTTTGTTTTAAGGACTTTTTTGTAGCTTGAGGGAAAAATCGATTGGTTTCATAATGATTTGCTGTGCGTAGACGCTTAAATTTTATTTTTATAATGATTTGCTGCGCGTATTCTATTTCCTAGTTGCCATTTTAAACCTCCGAGGATTTGGAGCAATACATCTTGTAGGAAATTTTGTCTGAACAGCAAATTCAAGGATCCAGCGTACTAGTGGGTTATTTAATATGAACATATTACATTGAGTGATTTCATACGTCAAAACGCATTTGACTTTTCGAAAGACTCAAAATCTCTGTAATCTAAAACTACTTCAGTACTTCCACTGAAGTTCATTTTCATTTTAATCAACAAAAGCAGAGATTATTTCAACTAAACAATTTAAACAGAATAATAACAAAAAAATCTACGGTATAGCGATATTGAAAAGATTCTGTAATTTTAAAAAAAAGGCATACTCGAATCACTTTGGATGGAAGAATGCTATTTGCTTTTTTGTAGTCCAATATACGCAAAATTGCCCGAATTTGAGCCAGCGCAAACGACCACACAAAGATTTTAAGTGTAAGTTTAGTAATGCATTGTGTAGAAGCGCTAGCAGTTGAGAATGACAGTTGAGAAATACAAGAATAGCAGTTGTGAAATAAATTTGTGTATATTGCTATCCAGTTTATCAAGCCGGCGTGTGTTTAGACTCCGGTCCTCTTTGGAGATCTGATACTTTTGAGACGAGGTAGCAAAGAATCAATTTTACAATGAAGGTAAATTTTACAGGTTGCAAAGACTGTAATAAAGTCATTTAAGCTTTTTTAGCTGTGAACTCATAGCATGTAGTAATTATCAATTAAAAATGTGCTTATTTAACTACGAATAGAAAAAAATTGTCTATCCATCTTTGTTATTTGAATGTAGTGAAGAAATCTTTCACTAAAAATGCTGTTAGTTGCTATTGAAATAGATTTTTAGTTATTTGCTCGGATTCAATTTCAGTGTGAGTAGAATTACTCTAGGGGTTTTCAAATTTATCCATTAGTAGTCAATAATAAAAAAAAAATCAAAATCAAAGAATGAAACGTGTGGATGAAAGCCTTAAAATTAGTTGCACGTTCCATATCTTTTTATCTATGATATTTCAACTTAGTTTGCTAATATGTAAACTGCTAGATTTTTTTAGGTGGGATGAACAAACCTTAGCAATCTTAAACGAGTGGATTTTTTACTCTTATGTAAGGAAAACAATAAAAATAAACCAAAAGGTAATCAACGGTTATTATTCACAACAAAATACTTGAAATATCAATCAACTGAACATATGACCCATAAACAGGCAGGTATCATATTATGTGAAAAACATGCACTTGTATACGTGCAATAGGTATTTTATGTGTAAGGCTTCATTAGAGATCCTTCGTCAAATGCAATTTTTGGACGTGTTGTCAAAATGTTTAGTGAGTAATTTGTTCGATAACGTCGGACAACCAAACTTCGTTATAAAATACACATTTTTGACAGCATATTGCGTTTAATAAAATTGCATCCAAATAAGCTATGACACTGTCCTTGAAGATGAACTAATTTTCATGACCGCATTTGTTTGGTGGAGTAAATACTGGATATTTTATATGGTAATTTTCGTTCGAGTTTTGATTTTTTATAAATATAGACTAGGAATTGCTTCCAGCAAGTTAATTCATGTGAATGTCAAAAAAGGACTTGAACTTATTGCCGTTTGATAAAATCAACAAAATCGTTGCACTCTTGAGTGCTTGTAGCATATCTCATAAGATAAATAATCTTTTAAATGTTTTAAAGATGTTATTTAGCATATTTTTTTCTTGTTTCATGCGATGAAAAACATAAATATTTTTTTATAGTTAAAAAAATAAATGAAAGTGAAAGTATTTTACATTGCCTAAAAATAAACCAAAAATCTTATCATAGTAGAGAGGATTTTATGTACAAAAATGTTTTTTCATCGATAAAGTGCACTATAATGCATAAAGGAAGGATTAATTAATAAGAAACAAATAGAAACAATTCGAAACATTCAAATCAATTTAATTTAAATAGTTATAAGATGTTATTTAAATATATTTAAAGTCAGCATCAGCTTTCCGTAAAAACTTCTGAAACACTGGATTTGTTGAACGGAATAAGTATGTTAGTCGGGAAAATAATGTTGTATAATAATTGAAAAAGTATCATTTTCGTGGGTAAGTACTTATTAAGCAATGAAATTGTAATAAATTAGATGTATATATCATATAGAATACCAGAATATAATACCATGAGAATACTAGAATATCATGAGAAAACTTGAAAAAATGAAATTATTCCCGTTTGTTTGAACATTATATCTTAAAATTTAAAGTAGTTGATTGTTGTTCGTAAACACAAAAACTTCTGTCTTATCACTTGTACGTGAAATATTAACGTACTTCAGACGGTGTCATATTGTTGTAAATAGTTGCCATTATTTTGTAAATACTGTATGAAATTTAATCGGTCGCCTTGTGTTTGAATTTACCATACCTATTAATATGTATTCTTTATTTTAAATTTCATCTGCTGCTTAGTTCAACGACCCGGATATCTTGTATGAAAACAGTCAGAACTAATCAACCGATTGTTATTGACATTTTCCGCATAATGCGGTTTTTATGAACTGAAGATTTTGTAATACAACGCCTACCATATCTGTATGCAATTTGCAACAGTAAAAAAACTTTGAAACTATGATTTAGGCAATACATGGTTTAACGCCTTTGCATATTTTTTTTCAAATTTTCAACACGTCTTTTTCCGTAAAAAAAAATTTAGTGACGTAACAAAACAATACCATCACTTCGAAAATATTGTTTTTTTTATTATTATAATTATTGGGCTTGTTATTTGTCCAAAAATAGAGGGATGGAGTCGTACAATTTTTTACTATAGTTTTTTTTACAAATTTTCAAGAGCGTATCAAATATGTTTAATATTTTGTAAGATAGAGTGCAAAAATGAAGATAAGTTTTTCTATAATTTCTTTGATTCTTTATTTTCTTCACTCAAATTATGTTGTTGCAAAATAATCAATCAATAGATCACATACGATAACTGCAAGGACAATAGATTTATAATTTGTTAACAATACTATTTCACATGTTTATGTAATATTTTTCAAATTTTTATGGAAAAATGACTTATTATTACGAGAAAATCAATTTAGGACCGTAGCATAACTAAAAAGTAAACTGGCTTTTTGTAATAATTACTGCAAATAAAAATTGTACAAAAAAACAAATAAAATATTGTGGGAGAGTGTATGTAAGAACTTAAATTTCATTATTATGCAAATTCAACATTTGACAGCTGTTGAAAAACATATTGGAATAATGACATGCACATTTGCAAAATATGCATGAATAATAATATGACACCATACCACAGTCGTGGAATAGATCTCGATCCCATACCGGTCCTGGAATTGTTCTAGACTCTGGAATTGATCGATCCTGGAACAGTTCTTAAAGCCGTACTGTACTAGAATTTATCCCGAACCCACACCAGCACTTAAACTGATCCTGACCCCTTACAGAAACTGTATCATATACCGATACTAGAACTAATGCCAAACCTATAATGGCTCATGAAATCATTAAGATTCCTTGTCAGTCTTGGAACAGATCCTGATACAGTATCGGATAATAATATAGAAGAAAAATGTTTCATCGCAACGTGCATTTCTTTTACCACGTTACTTGTGTGTGTGTGTGTGTGAGTGTGTGTGTGTGTGTGTGTGTGTGTGTGTGTGTGTGGGTGTGTGTGTGTGTGTGTGTGTGTGTGTGTGTGTGTGTGTGTGTGTGTGTGTGTGTGTGTGTGTGTGTGTGTGTGTGTGTGTGTGTGTGTGTGTGTGTGTGTGTGTGTGTGTGTGTGTGTGTGTGTGTGTGTGTGTTTCACAAGTATGTCGTTTCGGTTAGATTTGTTAGTAGTTTTTCTGTGTTTTGGGTAAGGTTTATAATGTAATAAGCAGGCCCACCGCAGGAAGAAACGTAGCTTGACATGGTTTCATATTGCGTTGAAAGCATTCTGATAATGTGTGTTTTCATGTGAAACATCGTGCATTTACACTTCGATAAAAATTAAAGTTTGCATCGACAGCAGCGCTTGTTCCTCGGCCGAAAACGCAGGTGTGCTGGTTGATGGATGTGAATGCGACAGCGATGCGAAATGGACACGCGCACAATAGCAATGAATTCGGCATTCCCTTACAGGTGTTTCTCCAGTGCACGCCATTGAAAGGCCTGCGTGCATCTCTGCGTTGAACGTTGAGCGCGCATGTTAAACTTTGTGCGTGCATTGAGCTGGCGCGCAGTTGTTCTTTTCAATGGGCGTTTTGTTTCATGAGCGCGGCAGTATTCTGTTCTCGATTTAAATGGGTTGACGCTCACCTGCTTACTCATTGATAGTTTTTATCCATACGCATGTTTTCGCTGCTAAACAACGATGTTATTCATCACGTATAGAAGCAGAACGCATGCAGAGCACGGGATCAGCCGTGTCCAAGTTTTTAAGCAGCGCGTTCTTGACGGTCCAAGCAAGCAATGTTAGTAAAAATGGGTCGAGGTAAACGTTGTACCGATTATCAGCGCCATATGAAAAAGCGAATGGCTGCTGTTGGCATTAAGCGCAAAACGATCGAGTTCGTAATGGAACGATCGCGCACTTTTGTCGCAAACGCGCTTCGGACATCCGAAATGTGTTTGGACAACCGAAACGCGCAAGTCAACCGGACGTCCTCAGAAGACCACGGCGAAAGAAGACCGTAAAATTGTTAATAGATCGAGGGAACACTGATCGCGAGGGGGAGAGCAGGACCGCTTATTACATCAAAAACCTTACCCAAAACACAAAAAAACTACTAACAAATCTATCCGAAACCACATACTTGTGAAACAAACACACACACCAATACACATTCAAACATACATAAACACACACACATGCACATACACATACACATACACACACACACACACACACACACACACACACACACACACACACACACACACACACACACACACACACACACATACACACACACACACACACACACACACACACACACACACACACACACACACACACACACACACACACACACACACACACACACACACACACACACACACACACACACACACACACACACACACACACACACACATACACACATACACACACACACACACACACACATGCACACACACACACAAACACATACAAACCACACATACAAACCACACATAAACCTGTCCCAACGGGTGCATGCTGCGTTGAAAAAACTAGGGTCCTATCATTCTGTCCGATACTGTACCATTCCGGGCCCTGATACCGCTCTCGTTTTATTTGTGACCACCATAGTATCTAAATATGTTTCAGACATGGATCAAATCTAGACCAGTAGTATTCCTATTTTATTTTATTTTATGCATCGTTTCGTCCGGTCCTTTCGCCAACTCTGATGACTTAACAACATTCCCGTCCCGGCTTCAAACCTCGTATGGACCGTCACCCTAAGTAATGCGTGTTATTTACAGGGTTGTCTGAGTCAATTTTCAACGTCAACAACAACGTCAACGTCATTACTTTCATTATGTTTTTCAGCAGATTTCAAATGATATATTTGCATCACAAACATTTTCAAGTTCATTAACATGATTTTCAAAACATTCCAAGCTGGACTGTGCAACTGTGTGTCCGACATGACCCGTATCCCCTAAAAGAATGTTGTTGCTGCCATGAAATCATGAATCCGAACCTGCAGTAGTGGCTTCCTAAAGTAGGACACCTATTTTCGGACTAAGTGGCTTCCTGGACAGTTCCTTGGACCACTCATGGGAAAACTTTCCTCAGTCGTCGTAGATGACATTCGTTAGCTATGCTTCCGGCAAACAGAATTGAGCCGACATATTGACAGTTCTCGAAAAATCACGCACAATTTGCAATTTATGCACAGTCTAAACTCACTGATTGAATTTCGATTGACTGCCAACTATTTATTAAGTGCTTTTTAGTTGGCACATTATCCATAAAAAACCGAAATGTTCATGAGATTTTTGTGAATTTGCCGTGTGAATTTGCATGAGGTTTGAAGCCGGTATCTACACAAATAAAACAGATAACTATCCTCCGAATAACTCGTCATGGGTTCGAGCCCCAAATAGACCGTGCTGCCATACGTAGGACAGACTATCCTGTTATGGGGGTAATCCAAAAGTCATTGAAAGCCAACTCCACAAGTAGTACAGACAGGCCTTGACCAAAAACGGTTGTTGAGCCAAAAGAAGAACTATACTCGGTATGTGAATAATGCTGTTAATAAAAATCACCACAGTAAATTTGTTTTTCCGGAAAAAGTCGTTTGCTATTGGTTTAAAAAAATGATATGCAAGGAATTACATTTTGTCCATTTCTTTCGCAGTTTTCATTTATATCTTCCATATTTCATGTGAATCGCAAAAAACGACTGTCGATATTATAATGGTAGGCGCTGTACTAACTGTTAACTGATAGATTAACTGGCAATATTTGGCAAAATGTCTGATAAATAATATAATGGGTTCGTTGTCAATATTTAAATCCTGTAAAAGCTATGAATGCTTCTATTTGATTAACATTTGGCATACGTTGATTGCCTTTTATTTAAGATTATCAATAATTTAATTGCTGTGATTCATAGTAATACATTTTCTTCTTCAAGCATGTTAATGTATTAGTATCTAAATGTTGTCTGTCTACCGATTTGTAATATGATTGTGCTACATAACTTCACTAGAAGTGAGCTGGACAACACGAGTTTCACGAACAATCAGAATTGGTTTAGCACATCTGCACTATAAGCTGGCAACATTTTTATAGTAAATTGATTGCTAGTAATTTTTTATCGATTGTTTTCACATTGTTCATCATATAACGTGCTGCGCACGAATCTTTGGTTAAGTGTTGTAGTTTCAATATTCATTACACATTGCTTGCAATATCAAAAAGATTATGGCCTGCGTTAGTTTTACAATTTTCAATAAATTTAGCTATTGCATACGCATATATTGTGTGGTTGCATTTTTGAACAGATCTATGATGGACCGAAACTAATAAATTCTTATAAATATTAATGATAATTATAATAAATAAAGTGAAAAAATACAAACAGAGTAATCAGTTTTGAGCCGGTCTCGTAGTACAGTCGTCAACTCGTACGACTTAACAACATGCCCGTCATGGGTTCAATCCCTAAATAGACCGTGCCGCCATACGTAGGACTGACTATCCTGCTATGGGGGGAAATCAATTAGTGGTGCAGGCAGGCCTTGACCGACAACGGTTGTTGAGCCAAAGAAGAAGAAGAATCAGTTTTGTGTCGAACATTGCCTTGGGTTTTTGTTGAAACATTTAACCTAATGAAAGTTATGTATTAATAGATGTTAAATTCAATGAAGCTTAAACTCCAAGTGGTTTGTTGTGCAGAAAGATGAATGGGTTATAAAACATTTTTCAGGTTAAAATCCTTACAAACACTGCGTTGCAGTGAGTAATCTTGATGTTCATATGCGCATTGTAGCAATATGAACGAGGCGGGATTTCCTCCTCCTCCCGCGTTGTGTGTTTTGGTTAATCACCGCCTAAACTTAGCGCCTGTACAATCCTTGGGTCTGCCTTGCTGCCTTCACGAAACTCTTCCAGAGTCAATCGATCGTCGTGGTTTTTATCCATCTGGTCAAATATTTTATCCACTCGCTTTTGTGGTGTATTGTCGTCCTCGCTTTGTGGCTGCTGACCCTATTTCAGGAATTTATTTAAAAAAGTAGGTTAAGTTATTGAAGATTTTATGACTTGTTGGAATTAAATTTGTTTCAAATGAATAACATACCACCATTTGATATATTGCATCAACAATATTATACATTTCATCCCGTGTTATGAAACCGTCATTGTCTACATCATACAATCGAAACGCCCCTGAAATTTTTACCAACGACATATAGTTTAGCTTCAAATCTGATCACTCGCTCCAATTTATATTTCTACTTACAATGTAACTTTTCATCCAGATTTCCTCTTGAAGTTATTGAAAGAGCTCTTATAAACTCTTCGAATTCTATCGATCCATCCTATAATTGAAACATGATAATATTCATTTAATAATTTGAATATTTGAATACATTTCAAGAACATCACGAAAAATTTAATTAAAAAGCTGAAACGAGTTTAAAGAAAATTGTAAGAAAGATATCTAGTATTTTTTTTTTTTATTCAGGAGGGACGGCTTTGCCGTATTGCTTAAAATTAGAGTACATATAAATTCGGTTTAATCTTTAATGCACGACTGTTGCGAGACATTTCCTTCTCGCAGCTTTAGGAGGGCACCATATCCCGGGTGTGCTCGGACGTTGCTGTCAAAATCCGATCCTTGTCCTTGTCGAGTGGTCCAATAGGAGGTGGCAGAGGTCGAGATCATATGCTTCGTCATTATCCTGTGGAAAAGAAATTTTCCAAGGCTCGAATTCTTCTGGTTCGTTCTTGTCCGTTGAAGTAGTCCGCTCTTGTCCGTGGGCATTGCAGGGGTCTTAATCCAATCCATATTCCAGGGCTCTTTGGGATGGTTAGTTTGCATCATTCTGCATTCTTGCCTCTGGTAGCAGAGTTGAGGTGCTTTGAGAATTCTTGCGGAACTCTCTTTGTAGAGTTTATCTTTACAAGGACTTCGTCCATGCAAAGACCTTCTGTCTCAAGCTGTAGCTGACCCAACATCCATACAAACCACGCTCATTCATTCATTCATTCATACGTACAGTCATTCATCACAAGCAAACTAGCGATTTACAACATGTAGCACAAAGACAAACAGATGGAGTGGGAGTGGGATACATAACTCATTCAACCAGCCATGCAAGAGCAAGCCGCACGACGATGATACATGACCGCACCCCGCTGCCAAAAACCGCGAAGATGCTACGAGGGAGCAAGTCCCTCCATAGCACCCCGCGATCCATGCCATCGGCGTGAGAGTGCATGACAACGACAACGACCAACCAATACACAGCCAGCCACAATAGCTCTGTTACAGGAATATTACACAGTTAATCCGTTAGCCCTGCAGAACTCAAAGATGATCCTTAGAAGGCTCCAGTCAGACCCAGCTAGTATATCCCGGATGGGAACACCAGGAGATCTTCCCAGCTTTTCGACTGCATCCAACAAAGTGGGTCGTGCAGCCTCGTATTCCACGCAAGACCATAGAAGATGGTCTATGTCGTGAAATCCAAGGCCGCAGCCACATGCTTTTGTGTCGACCTGTCCTATACGCTGGAGATGTGCGCCCAATGCGAAATGATTAGACCTAAGTCTAGACATCATTCGAATGAATGCACGCTCTCCAGAGATGTCGCGGAACCAAGGTTTCAAAGAAACTCTAGGAGAGATCGAGTACAGGAACCTCCCAAGTTCATCCGTGTCCCACAAGCCCTGCCAGCGTGCAATGCAGAAAGCTTGTGGGGCCCGTAAGAACTCGTGAGGGAGAATAGGTCTATCGTAAAAAGATCCTTCCGAAGCACCCTTCTTGGCCAAATGGTCTGCTTTCTCGTTTCCTAAGATGCCGCAATGAGCAGGCAACCATACCAGGGATATTCGAAACGATTTTTTAAACAGGGAGCTTAGGACTTTTAGAATTTCTTTTACAAAATAGTCTGGGCTCTTAATAGCCTTCACGGATTTTAATGCTTCAAGAGCACTTAGGCTGTCTGAAAAAATTACATACTGATCCGGAGGGCATGCACTTATCAACAGTAAGGCATAAAAGATTGCAGCGAGCTCCGCTACATAAACTGAGCATCGTTGGCGTAATTTAAAATATGCTTCGGACACGTGTTATATACACCAAAACCAATGCCCTGCTCTGATGAGGATCCGTCAGTGTAAAAATGGTTTACATTTGGTTGGCCATGTCTTTTCACAAAAATGTTGGGAATTGTCATCCAGCGAAGATTATCAGGGATAGTTTTAATTGCCTCCCTCAACGAGGTATCTACACTTAAAATGGAACTGTAGGACTCTGGTAAGCTGACACTACTAATGTTTTGAAAACTACTTGGGTGCACCTGTAGAGAAACAAAATCACGATAGACCTTCATGATTTTGCATTTAGAACCTATCTCTTGCAGTGTTTTAAAGTTCTCGATTATCAAGGGATTTGATACTGTAGAGCGGACGAAAAGGCGAAGCGATAGTAGCTCAAAACGAAGCTTTAGCGGCATCACTCCGGACATCACTTCGAGTGACATGTTGTGAGTCGACTTCATGCTACCTAGCGCGATTCTAAAACAGCGATACTGAATCCTCTCAAGTCGGATTAAATGCGACTTGGCTGCCCAGTGGAAGCATATGCAACCATACTCCAAGACGGACAGTATCGTTGTCTTATATAGGTTAAGGACGTCTTTGGGGTGTGCTCCTCACCAGAGTCCGGTAATCGTTCTGAGAAAATTGATTCTTCTTGGACACTTCTCTACTAGATAGTTAATATGTGTCCTCCATACATTTTTGCTATTAAACCAAACCCCTAGGTATCGAAAAGATCTGGCAATGGATATCTTTTTACCATATAAAGAGATATCGACCTTTGGGTCAACCAAATTCAAGCGTCTATTACTCTCAGTGTTGTAAAAGAAAGAGAATATCAGCATTTCCGTTTTCTCTGGAGGAAACTCGATACCTAGGTTTATGGCCCACACTTCTAAATTGTTAAGTGTGGTTTGCAAAGGACTTTGAAGGTCGGCGATGTTGTTGCTGGCGACTGATACAACACCGTCGTCCGCCAATTGCCTAAGGCTACAGCCAGTTGCAAGGCATGCATCAATATCGTTCACATAAAAACTATACAACAAGGGGCTCAAACAGGACCCTTGTGGTAGTCCATAGTAACTGACTCTCCGAATTTTCATGTGTCCATTGTCGAAATTCATTGCCTTTTCCGAAAGGAGGTTGAATAAGACGTTATTCAGTCTTGGGGTTAAGCCCGCAGATTCTAACTTTTGACACAGAACATTGACTGATACTGAGTCAAAAGCCCCCTTGATGTCAAGAAATACAGATGCCATCATTTCTTTACGAGAATGAGCCATCTCGATTTCGGACACAAGCAGCGCCAAGCAATCGTTGGTACCCTTGCCTTTGCGAAAGCCAAATTGGGTACTTGACAAGAGGCCTTTGGATTCAAGCCAATGGTCCAGTCTAAAAAGAATCATTTTCTCAAATAGTTTTCGCAGGCAAGATAGCATTGCTATCGGTCGATAAGAATTATAGTCTGATGCCGGTTTGCCAGGTTTCAACAAGGTGACTACTTTCACTGCTCTCCACTCCAACGGGACGGTGTTAAGCTTCAACATAATGTTGAATAATCTCAACAGCCGTTTCCTCGCCAGATCTGGCAGATTATGGAGCAATTTGTTCCGAATCAGATCCAGTCCTGGAGACAAATTCTTGCTGGAGTACAGAGCAAGCGATAGCTCAACCATTGTGAACGGTGAATCCATTTGCGGATCACTCCCATGAGCACTCTGTTGAAATGGAGGTGCTTGAGCGAAATTAGGGCAGACTTTTTGTGCAAATGGCTCTAGCCATGCCCCAGAAACCCTTTCGCTCTCGTTTGTTGCTTTGCTGTTGCGCATTCTTTTCGCCATGCTCTGAAGCTCCGTTAGCGAAGTGGAAGGCTTGATGTTTTTGACATACCTCGGCCAGTATGACCTTTTTTTTGCTTTAAGCAAGTTTTTGCACCTACGCTCCAGGCCTCTATAATGGATGTATAGATCCATGGAGTCGGTGTCTCTATACCTGGCAAAAGCCTTCCGCTTCGCTGAGAATGCCGCTTTACAATCCGCGTCCCACCAAGGAGTGGGTGGTCTTTTGAAAATCCTTGCCTGAAGGGGCGGCCTCGTTTGGGCACCGAGGGCGCACTCGTTTATCGCCATAACGAGATTTGTGTACTTCTCATTTACGGAGAAACTGGGTTCTACGCGGCTTAGCAAAGCGGTCATTTGGTCGCCGTATTTCGTCCAGTTGATGTTCCTCGTTAAGTCACAATTAACGGGGACTTGATCGACTATGCGACTCCTCTTGATAATCGAGATCTTTATTGGCAGATGGTCGCTGCCAAGCGGGTCTTGGATTATCTTCCACATAGAATCCAGCCCTAAAGACGACGAACAAAGAGATAGGTCTATTGCGCTGGGTCGTGCCATAGGTGAGGGCACCCTAGTTGCTTCGCCAGAGTTTAAAATCGTCAAACTGTATGTGTCGCAAATATCCCTAATGATTGGTGCACGATTATCGTCATGTTTACAACCTCAATCTGATCCATGTGCGTTAAAGTCGCCCAGGATGAAAAACGGTTTTGGTAGTACCGTTACTAGGGTTTCAAGATCCTTGTTGATCTTCTTTGGGTCCAGATTGGCTCCGGGTGGGATATAAATTGAAGCAATAGAAACGTCAAGATCCCCTAGTTTTGTCCGTATAGCGACGTATTCAATTCCCTCGGGTGTGGGGAGGGGTATTCTGTAGAAGCTGTGACTACTTTGAATACCAATTAACACTCCCCCACCACGCCTATCACTAGCTGGATCATGTCGATCTTGACGGATAATATTATATCCCGGGAAGGTAATATTTTTATCGGGTGCGAGCCAAGTTTCGCTTAGGGCAAATGCGTTACAATTGTGTTGCCCTATAAGTTCTTTAAAAGAGTCAAATTTACCTAAAAAACTTCTGCAGTTCCATTGTAGTATAGTGGTCATTGGAGGCATTAATCATCCAAGCGGACCATCATACTGAGACATGGCCATTTTGATAACCATTGCCTGACCATTCCTCTTAGGAAAGGAAATGCCAAAGGGATTAGCCCGGATAGGGGTTCCGGGAGGGAAAGGGAGTCTAGGAGGGATTGTAAGATTTCTGTCAGGCTTGGGAGGGATTGCCTGGAGAAGGATCTGGGTTCACTGGGGAAAGCCAGATTGCTAGGATTGGGAGGGTTACGGGAAGGTGGACGAGTACGAACATCACGTGGGGGCATGGGACCCTGGGATTGGCGTTGGGTCGCATCAACGTGACGTCGAGGTGCCTTTTTAGGGGGAACAGTTTTGTTTTTCCGGATCCCTTTGATTGACACCCTCGGTGTAATCGATCTTTTCACTCCTGTTAGAGGGGCCAGATTGGGCAACGGTTCATTACCCTCAAGAAGTGAGAGTGTATCGAACGGATTCACTTCTGAGGTTTTCTTCAAAACATCGGCGAATGACCTCTTTGAATTATAAAGGATGGCTTTTTTTATGCTCGGCCTGCTTTTTGCGGTACAATGAGCAAGTAGACACTTCGTGCCATTCATGTTTGCAATGAACGCACTTTTGGGTGTCAGCCTTGCATTCTGCCGTAGAATGCGGTCCTTTGCACTTACCGCACCTAACAGAGTTGGTACAGTAAGGCTCGGAATGCCCAATCTGGCTGCATTTAGAACAGGTAGCCACCTTTGTAACAAAGGGTCGACGGATGGGTACCCGGAGACCCTCGAAGTACAGCGTGTTCGGCAGTACTGTACCCTCGAAAGTGATCCGGAGTGAGGAAGTCTCACGGAACACCTTCTTTCCGTCAAACATTTTCGAAGCGTACAGTTTTTTCACTTCGAGGACCTTGACACGAGGCGAGGATTGATAAAGGAATGCCCCTTGTCCGTATTGAAGGATATCTTCTAAGGGGTATTCAAAGTCATCTACCACACCGATGACTTCCACCAATCCACCGGGAATATAAACCCGGTAATCCTCCGTATAGTCCGGATCGGCCACAATTGCATTGGCTTGCACCCGGTCCTTTGCGGTGACACGCAACTTCTTTGGATGCAGTCGGATGACGTCCAAAACACCCGGGTATTTTTTGTAGATCGATGCTGTGATCGATCTAACGTCAAGCGGCTTGGTACGAGGCATAAAAAAAACATTATGTGCCCCGTTAAAAGAAGCATGATACGTTTTGGCCCTTGATTTTAGATTCGCTTCAGCAGAATCATCTCGCGATGTTGAAGCTAAAGGTTCATGTAAAACCTTTTTCTTGGCCATCTGCCCTGGGTCAGAACTTTTGCGCTTCACTGTACTGAAGCCTTCATCAGATTCATCCATGGGCTCCGCCTCCATGGGAGAGCCCTAGCCAACGAATTAACTGTATGGGGAACAAAGATAACAGGATAAGAGCGGAACACTTACCAAGCACGGGACAAATGAGAGGAGAGCGCACGCGATAAGATGCGAGCGCACAAGAGATGCGAGCGCACAAGAGATGCGAGCCGTACGCACTTGTATCGTCGATGCGCTCAACTCTCTCTAACGGGTAACGCACAGACAATTATACGCACTACACACACTTAACACTTAATCGCACAACAAAATCGAGCAGTTTTGTAGCTCGGATTTTCGATCGCTTTCCGCCAAAAGCGATCGAAAAAGCGAGCAGAAATGTCAGGGAAAACGCTTGGATTCCGATCGAAGATATATTTCAATGCTAAAATTTCAGCGCTGAAAATTTCGAAATATTTCATTCATAAATTTGCAACAAGTTTGAATGTGAAATATGGCTGCAGTTTGAGTATGAGAAGTTTTCGATCGCTCTGCGCTGCGGGATTTCAGCGCTGAAAATATCGAAATATTTCATTAGTAAATTTGCAACAATTTGTAATGCGAAATATTTCACAGCCATGGGCTGTGAAATAAGTTTGCAGTTTTAGTTGGAGAAGTTTTCGATCGCTTTGCGCAGCGGGCGATTGGCCATCTGACGCACCAACTCAGGCGAGGGGTATGAGGCGGAGCAAGGCACGGGTAGCTCGACGAGCTGCTTGACAAATTTGTCGTAGGAGGGGAAAAGAAGGCATGATAAAATTCTCCGAACACCATGATTTCTTCCGTCGCTTTGCTCAGCGGGTTATACCAAGGACTGTGTAGGAACAAGGTCATGTAATATAGAACGATTTGACAAGTACCTAAATGCTCGTTACAGGCAGTTTGATATCCAAGAGCCCTTTTCGATTCAAATTTTTATTGTGATAAAAATGATAACTCGATCTGATTATCACAAGAATATTATAAATTGGTTATTGAATGATTCACCAAATGTAGTGATACCTCTAGTAATAAAAATGGTTTAAGAGTTTGATGAGTTTGCTAGGGCTTTCTGCTGTCAAAAGGCAACCAAGATGGCCAAACCGATTTTGGCTAAAACTTGAATGCGTTCCTTTACAGTCCTGGACATTTGTCAAGTAAGAAAACGATAATATTAATTTGAGAGAAAAATAATAAAAAATAAAAAAATTAGCCCGAATTTATTAATATTACTAATTTACAATATATTTACTATTTGTAATAACTTTCTCGTATCTAGATGCATACCAATAAGCATGTGACATATTTTAACGATGACATATTATAACGTCCCTACCAGCATTCAACGGCTTTGAAGGCATTTAGAAGGCATTTAAGGCGTTAATCGCCTTACAAGGCGAATAAAGATTTCCGCTGAAACTTTCTCGGCTATAACGGGTTCTCTTCGAAATCTTTCAACTTTTTGATTCAATGAGAACAGATACCTTGCCACCATCTTAATTTGCTTATTTATCGTTTTTGCACCCTCACTAACGTAACTGCCAAATAGGTCAGTGAATTCGCTTTTGGTTCCGAACCTACAAAGCGTGTGTTCAAATCCTGATTTGTATTTAGAACTCTTTTCTGTTTTGTGTTTATTCCTTTTCCACCAAATCTGGCTGGTTCGACGATGAATGCAGACAAGTGACCGAACGTAAGAATACTGCATACCGAGCAATGCAGCAACGGTACAGAACGCGGGCATGCGCAGAGGAATATTCACGGCTCAGACGCGAAGAGAAACGAGTTCACCGCTCCAAGAAGCATGCTTTGGAAGAGCAAAACATGCGGGAACTCGAGCAAACCAGAGAGGCGTACGGACCAACACGAAAGTTTTACCAAGCGATAGCAGGTCACCGAAACAACGTTGTACCTAAGGTAACCTGCTGTCGCAACAAGGATGGAGATCTGGTTAGTAACCAGCCAGAGGTCCTCTCGCGGTGGGCTCAGTACTTTGATGAATTACGAACGAATAATACGAATACGAATACGAATAACGAACAGCTAGAAGCGCCACTAGCAGATACCCCTAGGACAACCCCCAGGACAATCGCATGGCAATCGGATTGAACGCGCAACATTTTCCATACAATCCGCAGTGTTGCGTTTTCTTCGCGCCAACTTTGCCTGTATTTTCAATGAGCCAAACGATTTTACCCCCTCCTACACGCGATGTATCCTAAAGCACGCTTGTCGCGGCAACGTTCACCACATACACACACACATCTCCACACTCAGGGTACGACATCTTCCCTGTTGCTGTTCTGGACTCAGACAAAATTTGTGTTTCTACACTTATTGTTCAAAAAAGTAGTAGCTCTTAGGAACTGAATTTACAAACAAATATCAAAATGTTATGTTCTGCTAATGATATTGCTCTAAATTTAAATGCACTACATCAAATTTTTACATATCTTTCGTAAAAGTTCGTCAGAGTATGAAAATGTCGATACAATTTGTCATGAATAACTTAAATTTCAAGATTTTCGCGTATAAAATTATGACACGCGCTGTGTGTGCGGCGGCGTAATTCGCTACTCGTATAGCCGTCTCGCTTCTTCTTGTATGTGCTTTACCGTTGCTCACCGCTTCAAGAACATTGCTGCTCACACACACGTCAGTCTGTGGCAAACAATTGGAGGGGGAGGATGTGTCGGTTTGCTCCAGAAATCGTGTGTGATTTTGGTGTTCTGGATTTGGTTCCATCGCTGTTTGTTTTGGTGAATTTGAAAAGGTAAGAATCATTAACCGATGTAAAAGTGTGAGAGTAAGATGATGCTGATGGTGACTGATGCTTTTCTTTGTTTCTTTTCCTGCTTTCATCCACTGATGGTGTCGAGCATCGCCGAGGATGTGATCGAATGCGGAATATTCGAAACGAGGAGATTCATTCCGGATTTTGTTTGCAATAAGGTAAGTTATGAAAACACACAAAGCATACGAAAAAAGAGTGAGTAATCTTATTCTTAACTTTCATTTCTTCAACAGCGCTGAACTAATCCTCCAGCTTACAGGACGGCAAAGGTACACGCACAAACGTGCACACATCAGCCTTCTCGGAGAACGAGAACACGGGAGGGGGAGACCGGCAACGTATAGAACCTTTACGCTCCCTCGTGCGTTCGTGCGTGCGTGCGCGCGCGCGTCTATGTGTGTGTATGTGTGTGCATGCCTGCGTGCGTGGCTGTGTGTGTTTTTGCCGCTTCGCATAACGAGATCCTACGGGATCACCTTGCGAAAAACACCAAGAGAGGGGGAGGGGTAGGTATGTGTGTATGTGTGTGTGTATGTGTGCTTGCATGCGTGCGTGGCTGTGTATGTGTGCTTGCATGCGTGCATGGCTGTGTATGTGTGTGTATGTGTGCTTGCATGCGTGCATGGTTGTGTATGTGTGTATGTGTGCTTGCATGCGTGCGTGGCTGTGTATGTGTGTGTATGTGTGCTTTTGCTGTTTGGCGATCTCCTACGGAATCACCTTGCGAAAACACCTGGGAGGGGGGGGGGGGGGAGGAGTGAGGTGTGTGTGTGCTTGCCTGCGTGCTTTGTGTGTGTGTTTTTGCGTTCACGTTCTACGGGATCACTTTGCGAAAAACACCAAGGGGAGGAGGAGGTGTGTGTGTGTATGTTTTTTTTTTCTTTGCCGATTCGCACTCTCTCGCGGATCTAGTTGTGTGCGTTAGTTTTTTTTTTTAGTTTCTTCGAAAAATACCTGGGGGAGGATGTGTGTATGAAAGAATGTACTTCAGAAAAGAAAGTGAAAAATAAAAAACGAATATGAAATATGTTAAACGAAGTTTTAAGTGTGTCTGAACTCATTGCAATCCGAAAGAAAGCGAGGGGGGCTCTTAAAATGTAGTACACATGTATGCAACATGTATCGTGTCGCCGCGACGGTATATCTCGCTCAATCCGTTAAGCCTGAAAAGTGCTTCTATCGGATCGTCTAATCGGGCGCCATTTAATCAATCCGTTAGCGAAAAGTCGCATGGATTTTGGTACCGGGGAATCGCATGGCAATCGGATTGAACGCGCAACATTTTCCATACAACCCGTAGTGTTGCGTTTTCTTCGCGCCAACTTTGCCTGTATTTTCAATGAGCCAAGCGATTTTACCCCCTCCTACACGCGTTGTATCCTACAGCACGCTTGACGCGGCAACGTTCACCACATACACACACACATCTCCACACTCAGGATACGACATCTTCCCTGTTGCTGTTCTGGACTCAGACAAAATTTGTGTTTCTACACTTATTGTTCAAAAAAGTAGTAGCTCTTAGGATCTGAATTTACAAACAAATATCAAAATGTTATGTTCTGCTAATGATATTGCACTAAATTTAATTGCACTACATTAAGTTTTTACATATCTTTCGTAAAAGTTCGTCAGAGTATGAAAATGTCGATTCAATTTGTCATGAATAAATTGAATTTTAAGATTTTCGCGCATAAAATTATGACGCGCGCTGTCTGTGCGGCGGCGTAAGTCGCTACTCGTATAGCCGTCTCGCTTCTTCTTGTGAGTGCTTTACCGTTGCTCACCGCTTCAAGAACATTGCTGCTCACACACGTCAGTGTGTGGCAAACAATTGGAGGGGGAGGATGTGTCGGTTTGCTCCAGAAATCGTGTGTGATTTTGGTGTTCTGGATTTGGTTCTATCGCTGTTTGTTTTGGTGAAATTGAAAAGGTAAGAATCATCAACCGATGTAAAAGTGTGAGAGTAGGATGATGCTGATGGTGACTGATGCTTTTCTTTGTTTCTTTTCCTGCTTTCATCCGCTGATGGCGTCGAGCATCGCCGAGGATGTGATCGAATGCGGAATATTCTAAACGAGGAGCTTCATTCCGGATTTTGTTTGCAATAAGGTAAGTTATGATAACACACAAAGCATACCAAAAAAGAGTGAGTAATCTTATTCTTAACTTTCATTTCTTCAACAGCGCTGAACTCATCCTCCAGCTTACAACGAACGGTCAACGGATGAGGAAGGTGAGGAGGGACGGCAAAGGTACACGCACAAACGTGCACACCTCAGCCTTTTCGGAGAACGAGAACACGGGAGGGGGAGACCGGCAACGTAGGTTCTATACGTTCTTCATTTACGCTGCCTCGTGCGTTCGTGCGTGCGTGCACGCGCGCGTCTGTGTGTGTGTGTGTATGTGTGTGCATGCCTGCGTGCGTGGCTGTGTGTGTTTTTGCCGCTTCGCTTAACGAGATCCTACGAGTCACCTTGTAAAAAACACCAAGAGAGGGGAGGGATAGGTGTATGTGTATGTGTGTGTATGTGTGCTTGCATGCGTACGTGGTTGTGAGTGTGTTTTTTGCTGTTTCGCGATCTCCTACGGAATCAAAAGGGGGTGGGGGGGAAACACGAGGGGGGGGAGGAGTGAGGTGTGTGTTTGTGTGCTAGCCTGCATGCGTGCGTGGTTTTGTGTGTGTGTGTTTTTGCGTTCGCGTTCTCCTACGGGATCACCTTGCGAAAAACACCATGGGGAGGAGAAGGTGTGTGTGTGTGTTTTCTCTTCTTTGTCGTTTCGCACTCTCCCATGGGTCTCCTTGTGTGCGTTAGTTTTTTTGTTTTTCAAGAAGAAAAAAAATACTTCGAAAAATACCAGTGGGGAGGGTGTGTGTATGAATGAAAGAATGTGCTTAGAAAAAGAAAGTAGAAAATAAAAAAAATATTGAACGACGGATTCGTAAGTGTGTTTGAACTCATTGCTATCCGAAAAAAAGCGAGAGGGGGCTCTTGAAATGTAGTACACATGTATGCAACATGTATCGTGTCGCCGCGACGGTGTATCTCGCTCAATCCATTAAGCCTGAAAAGTGCTTCTATCGGATCGTCTAATCGGGCGCCATTTAATCAATCCGTTAGCGAAAAGTCGCATGGATTTTGGTACCGGGGTAGTGTCATGCTGCTGCCACCTAGCATAGAAGAAACACGAAAGGCTATCCGTCGGCTGAAAAATACCCAAAACCGAAGATTTTATATTGACCTTTCGTTTTTTCTATCTGTCTCTCGCTCTAATTTGAGCGATTTTCCCCTGATGAGTGTCCCCGAGCCTCCTCGTGTGGTTGTTGTTGTTGGAAGTTGAAGCCGAAACCCCCTCGTGCGCTGCCAAAATCAGCGAAGAACGAAATCGATTGGCTCAAGCGAAAAAACGAAAACAAATGACGAACGAGAGTGCTGTGACAATAACACACACACACGCACAAGGCGACACCCGAAATCTGGTGCGATACCGGCTTTCAGTGGAGCAAGTACACACATGCACACATTTGGCCACACCAGCGCTCTGTTCTAGTGCAGGTAGTTTTCTGCAGTCCACGGTGATACTACACACAGCCACGCACTTGGCGATACACGCTGTGTGGTGGACGTTCAGAATTCAGTGGTGCAAATACACACATGCATACACTTGGCGACACACGCTCTGCTGTGCGGTGAGATTTGTGTTCTGTGTCCAGTGGTGCAAATATACACACACACGCACTTGGCTACACACGCAGTACGGCGCGGTTGGCTTGGCAGAAGCGCATACACACATTCACGTAGTAGGCTTTACTTTTAGTTAAGTGAGGTTGGTGCTTGTGTGGTGTTTCAGCGCTTGGCGGATAAACCCCGTGAAAAATGGAGTTTTGTTTAATTTGAGGTAAGTAAAAGTGATTAAAATTATCAACCAACATCCCCCCTTCTAATTAATATCATTTTTCTTCCATTTCATGTGTGTTTCACGGCGAACGGAGACAACAAAAACCTGTGGCTGTGTCGTAGTGTTGGAGCAGTGGCCCGTACAGTGCAGCGAGAAAAACCAGGAGCAACAGCGATGAGGAGCAGAAAGTATGTGCTGAATTTGTTTTTTTTTCACTGTGCGAGTGTAAAAAGTGTTTTTTTTTAATTATGTGCGTTGATTTAGAATTAAGTGCAGTGATTATTGTGCAAGTGTTGTGTGTTTTTGTATTCTATGTTGGTTAGATATTCAATAAATCGAATTACGATAGTATAATGGTGTGCACTGTATCATTTCGGAAAGAAATCCTGGCAAAAAAGGGGGAGGGGACTAATTAAACGAAGGTTCGTGCAGACCCCCGTTCGGGTTTTGCTTCGGCTTCGGGTTTACTTCGGCTTCGGGACCCGACGGATCGCTTGAATAATTTCGCCAACTCAAGTTCTTTTTCAAGCGCGTATTCAAGGGATCTCTGAGTGCTGGTGCCCGGTGGGTAACAACCCAACCCAACCAACCAAACCGTGCTCTTTCGAAGTAAATTTGCTTCGATATAGCTTCGATAGAAGTTCTCTACCGAAGGTGTACCAACTTTGATAGGCAGTTCCTACCGAAGTTAAGCTCGGGTGTTTAGCCGAAATGTTACAAAAGAGAAAGAAAAAATTCTCTCGTTTGCTGCCGCGTTTCGCTCACACGCGCGCCCTGCCCCCTTTTATTTACGTACGTGTTTATAGCCCCTCCTCCTCCTCCTCCTCTCATCTATCTTCCTACCTTATGTGCAGTGGTTATGTGTTTTTAATTGAAATTGGAAGGAGAGATATTAAAGCACTATTTAATTTTATTTATTACGTGCGATTTAATCAGAGAATTGAAACATGGTACATGGTGGATCTACTGTTCATCACAAGCGGGCCTAACACTTTAACTATTTGTGAATTCGCGCGTGAGGACGTAAAAGGCGCAATAATAATGGAGCGGTTCTAACGTAAACAGACAAAATCGCTCAGCTGAAAATTTGATAGAGCGGAATAGCATTTCATTGGAATAGCATTGCTAGTATATCATCCGCGCACCCTATGAACCGTACTTTTCCAAATATCTTAAAAAGTACGCATTGTATGAAAAACCCGTCTTTACAAGATCGATTCAGAATTTCAAAACACATTTGGAAAAAGTTTTTTGCTAAAAGTGACTTTGGAAATTTTACTCAGATTAATGTTTATTCCTTTAAATTAATTCATAAATGGGGTAAGGGAAATAATTTATACTAATACTAATAGACCACGACTCCATTGCCTGATATATTTAGTGCCTCAAAGTAGTATATCCTCTTTGCCAAGCGTTTGAGTTGAACTGATTCTTCGCAAAATGTGAAGAGAGCGTTCGGCCCCCCTTCAAATGCTTCGAGAGAGTGAAGCTCCTCCCCTTCCTCCATTCGTCATCCATCAATTTTTCTCCGCGCACTCACACATCTACACGCGCAGCTGTTCGCATGGCAACACGTGAGATGCGTGACATGCTTTCTCGCTCATCACGAAGGATTTGCTTCGAAAGAGCTCGGCTTGGTTGGTTGGGAACAGTCAAAAACCGAAGATTTTATATTGACCTTTCGTTTTTTCTATCTGTCTCTCGCTCTAATTTGAGCGATTTTCCCCTGATGAGTGTCCCCGAGCCTCCTCGTGTGGTTGTTGTTGTTGGAAGTTGAAGCCGAAACCCCCTCGTGCGCTGCCAAAATCAGCAAAGAACGAAATCGATTGGCTCAAGCGAAAAAACGAAAAAAAATGACGAACGAGTGTGCTGTGACAATAACACACACACACGCACAAGGCGACACCCGAAATCTGGTGCGATACCGGCTTTCAGTGGAGCAAGTACACACATGCACACATTTGGCCACACCAGCGCTCTGTTCTAGTGCAGGTACCCAGATAGCAAAGCCGAAGGCCTTTGTATGGGAGCCATCGCGCTGATCAAGGCTCACTTTTTCGCGCGCATAAAGCAAAAAGTGCGCGAAGGCGAAAAAAACCCGAAAGCGCTTCGTGTCCTCTCTCGTGTTTCTAGTTTTATTCTCTCTCGCATGTCATCACTCTCTCCCAGTTTTTCGGATTGAAATGAGAATTCACTCTCTTGATTTGGTTGCGGCAGTCTAGCTGCTTCACACTCTTTATTCTCTTCTTTTTGCAGTTCCCACAAGAGGATTCACATATGTGTTCTCACATACTTACATACACACACACGGTGGTTGGAAGCCTGGTGCGGTTGTTTCCAATTCTGCCTTTTCTTCTTCCCTCTTCACACCGCGCTGGAGCCCGTGGTGGTGCGCGTGTTCAGCCTGCTTGGTTCAGGAAAGATGTCATCAGATTTGGCGCGCCTCAACCGCGGTGTTGTATGAAGGCTGTTGATGAAAATACACAATTAATAGACACACTTTGTTAAAAAGATTACACTTCATTTAAAGATGTGACAAACTTACCTTTGTGCTTGAGGATCAATTGAAACTTGAACGCCTGTGCACACAGTGTCACACTTTTTAAGTAGTTTGAGGAACAGCTAGCGGTAGCAGCACACATCTGAAACTTGTAATGTGCAAAACATTGCATATTAGAATAATATTAGAATTAGAATAAATGTCACATAGCACTAGACACTTAGAAAAAGACACTTACCCAAACAATTAGATGATAAAAGTTCGTCCTCCGATGAAGCAGAAAGAACTCCGCGGATGGCGCAGTATGTAAAGTGTTTCACGCAGGAAAAATAGTTCACGCAGCACACAAACACACACTCTCACATCCACGGTTCAGAGCACACTGAAGTCGCTCTTTGGCTTGGATGGAAAAGACCAAACACCCTGATGAGTGCGATGGAAGAAAATGACGTGTGTTCAACAGGGATGGGTAGAATCCAACACACGAAGTGTGCAGGAGAATTCTCTTCGTGTGGCAAGAGAGAATTGACTAACACCCTGATGAGTGAGAACGCAACAAACGTTGTGGAATGTAGAAACGGGATAGGAATAGTAAGCGAAGGCAGTTTGTGGACATGAGGGGGTTGAAACTGGGAGAAAAAAGCTTCGGTTGCTACTTGGGTAGTTTTCTGCAGTCCACGGTGATACTACACACAGCCACGCACTTGGCGATACACGCTGTGTGGTGGACGTTCAGAATTCAGTGGTGCAAATACACACATGCATACACTTGGCGACACACGCTCTGCTGTGCGGTGAGATTTGTGTTCTGTGTCCAGTGGTGCAAATATACACACACACGCACTTGGCTACACACGCAGTACGGCGCGGTTGGCTTGGCAGAAGCGCATACACACATTCACGTAGTAGGCTTTACTTTTAGTTAAGTGAGGTTGGTGCTTGTGTGGTGTTTCAGCGCTTGGCGGATAAACCCCGTGAAAAATGGAGTTTTGTTTAATTTGAGGTAAGTAAAAGTGATTAAAATTATCAACCAACATCCCCCCTTCTAATTAATATCATTTTTCTTCCATTTCATGTGTGTTTCACGGCGAACGGAGACAACAAAAACCTGTGGCTGTGTCGTAGTGTTGGAGCAGTGGCCCGTACAGTGCAGCGAGAAAAACCAGGAGCAACAGCGATGAGGAGCAGAAAGTATGTGCTGAATTTGTTTTTTTTTCACTGTGCGAGTGTAAAAAGTGTTTTTTTTTAATTATGTGCGTTGATTTAGAATTAAGTGCAGTGATTATTGTGCAAGTGTTGTGTGTTTTTGTATTCTATGTTGGTTAGATATTCAATAAATCGAATTACGATAGTATAATGGTGTGCACTGTATCATTTCGGAAAGAAATCCTGGCAAAAAAGGGGGAGGGGACTAATTAAACGAAGGTTCGTGCAGACCCCCGTTCGGATTTTGCTTCGGCTTCGGGTTTACTTCGGCTTCGGGACCCGACGGATCGCTTGAATAATTTCGCCAACTCAAGTTCTTTTTCAAGCGCGTATTCAAGGGATCTCTGAGTGCTGGTGCCCGGTGGGAAGGCACCCGGAACCGACGGAATTGAAGCCGAAGTGGTCAAGAATGGAGGTGCACGACTAGAAAACGAAATGCATCAAATAGTTACTGAGGTGTAGGATAGCGAATCGATGCCTTGTGATTGGAATCTCGGCATCATCTACCCCGTATACAAGAAGGGAGACAAGTTGGACTGCAACAACTACAGGGGTATTACGGTGTTGAATACCGCCTGTAAAATATTCTCCCTGATCCTCCAGGATCGCCTTGTCCCGCACGTCGAAGAGATAGTCGGAAACTATCAAAGAGGATTCCGAAACCGAAAATCAACCACTGATCAGATCTTCACCATGCGGCAGATCCTGGAGAAGATGGCTGAATACAGAAACGACACATACCATCTCTTCATAGACTTCAAAGCCGCATACGATAGCATAGCCAGGGTAAAACTGTACGACGCCATGAGCTCATTTGGAATCCCGGCCAAACTGATAAGGCTAGTTAGAATGACTATGACCAACGTCACATGCCAGGTGAGGGTGGATGGAAAACTCTCAGGACCTTTTGCTACCACCAAGGGACTTCTGCGCCAGGGGGACGGGCTTGCCTGTCTCCTATGCAACTTGGCGCTAGAGAGGGCCATCCGCGACTCGACGGTGGAGACTACGGGAACCATCTTCTATAAGTCAACCCAGATCCTGGCATACGCTGATGATATAGACATCATTGGTCTGCGGCTCTCCTATGTAGCAGAAGCCTACCAAGGGATCGAGCAGGCGGCAGAGAGCCTCGGATTGCAGATAAACGAGGCAAAGACCAAACTGATGGTGGCAACATCAGCGGACCTACCAATAAATAATCAGAATCTATGTGGGCGTGATGTACAGATAGGTGAATTCACCTATCTGGGGTCAAAGGTCAGCAACGACAACAGCATGAAAACTGAGTTGCGCGCCAACCTGCCAACCGGTCTTTCTATAGCCTGAAAAATCAGTTCATCTCAAAGAACCTGCCGCGACGGACGAAGCTGGGACTATATAGTACCTATGTAGTACCGGTACTCACATACGCCTCGTACTCACATACGTAGACATGGACATTGTCCAAATCTGATGAAACCCTCTTAGCCACGTTTGAGAGGAAGATGCTCAGAAGGATACTTGGCCCCGTATGTGTGGAAGGACAATGGAAGAGCCGCTATAATGACGAGCTATACGAGATGTACGGCGACCTCACTGTCGTACAGCGTATCAAGCTCGCCAGGCTCTGGTGGGCTGGCCATGTTGTACGCATGGAAACTGACGACTCAGCCCGTAAAGTCTTTTTAGGCCGTCCACAAGGACAGAGGAGTCGTCATAGGTCCAAATTGAGGTGGCAAGATGGCGTGGAGGCGTCCGCCATTAAGGCCGGAATAACGGACTGGCAGACGAAGGCGCGAGACCGTGAGCGGTTTCGGACACTCCTGAGGCAGGCCAAGACCGCAAAGCGGTTGTAGCGCCGGAGAAGTAAGTAAGTAAGTTGATGCGACGCTATCTGGATGATCTTTTCGCCATTTCTCCCGCAAAACGTGGAAGTTACGAGTCCCACACCATTTTGCTAGACGGTTTCGAGCGAACGATCAAAATGGTGGAGAAGGTTGGTATCTGTACGAATGGTTGGAATGTGGTTTTGGCGCACATGTTCTGCGACAAATTGGATTCTAACACTTGAAAGGAATGGGAAACTCATCATCGAAGTAGTGAAGTAGCAGATTATGAGGAATTGGTGAAATTTCTGCGACAGCACGCTATGGTCCTACTAGCTTAGCCCAGTGCAAAGGAAACTGCCCCTCACGCACACACTAACCACGGTCGACAAAAATGGAAGCAAGCGTGTGCAACCGTAAACGTTATAGAAAAAAAAGAACATTCTGCAACCGAGAGAACCATTCCGCCTTTCAGTGTGACAGCTTTCGAAACCTGCCTGTAAATCAACGGTACGACAAAGTGAAAGACAAAGCACTTTGCATAAATTGCTTGGCGCCAGACCATCGCGTACGAGAATGCACCTCCAGCACGTGTCGTGTGTGTAAGCTGAAGCATCACACTATGTTACATCGGACGCCGATTGAACCATCGTCTACGGTTGCCGCGAGTGTTCCTGAGAGTACGGTGACAACATCAACGAGAGCAACATCTTTTATCGAACCGAACAATACAGTGATGCGGACCCCGACCGCGAACCAACCGGTGCCTACAACATCTATATTGTTGCCAACAGTCCTGCTAACTGTCATCGCATCGAATGGCAACAAAATGATCGCACGCGCATTACTGGATGGAAGAGCGCAAGTGAATCTCATCACCGAACGTTTAGTGCAAGGTTTACGAGCACAAAGGCTAAGAGATCATCTCGCGATTGGAGCAGTGGGCAGAGGCAGCCAAACATCAGCTCATTCGGTAAATGTGGTGATTCATTCGCATTGTACTAATTTTTGCTTTCCTTTAAGGTTGCACGTACTACCTGAGATCATGTGGAACCTTCTGTCAGTTAAGGTTGATCAGCAACAATGGGAACTACCACCGAACGTTAAGCTAGCTGAACCAACCTGTGCAGAGATTGGCGCAATCAATATGCTTCTCGAAAGGGAGGTGTATAATGAAATATTATTGAACGGATTAGTTAGGCTACGATCGGGAGAAAATTATGTGTTTCTGCAAGAGACTTCGTTTGGATGGGTAGTGGCGTGTCAAAATCTATGATATGCAGAAGTTTAAATCAACGAAGTCTGGTTAACGTAGCGTGCATCGATGAATCGTTAGATGAGAGGCTAAAGCAGTTTTGGGAGATAGAAGCGTGCCAGTCAGAGAAAATGTTTTCGCCTAAAAAATCGAAATGCGAAGCGATATTTGAAAGCACTACAAAACTGGGAATCCATGGGAAATTCATAGCAGCATTGCCAAACGACGTGGAAAGGATTAGGAGGATAGGAAACTCTTACGAAATAGCAAAACGTCGACTCATCGTCTAAGCGCCAACCCTGAGTTGAAACAACAGTATCAGGAATTTCTAGATGAATATTTAGAACTCAATCACATTGAAGAGATTAGTTCAAGCTCTAAATTCATAAACGAACCCACGTATTACATGCTACAGCATTCCATTATTCGTCCGGACATCCTTACGACCAAACTGAGGGTTATTTTTGATGCCTCTTGTGCAACTGAGTCTGGAGTTTCACTAAACGATGCTTTGTTAGTTAGCCCTGTGATTCAAGACGATTTGATTAGTATCGTCCTGCGGTTTCGCATCGCGAGATACGCATTGACCGCAAACATCGAGAAGATGTATAGGCAGATATGGATAAGAGAGGCAGACCGTCCACTTCAACGTATCCTGTGGGGAGATGAATATGGTGGTGGAATTCGAGAGTTTCAGATTAAGACTGTAACGTTCAGGACATCGTCAGCTCCGTACCTGGCGACAAAATGTCTTCAAGCACTGGCAAAGGATTTGACAATTTGACAATTTATCATACCCGATAGCTTCAAAGACTTTGAAGTCAGATTTCTATATGGATGATATGATTAGCGGAGAGGACACGGTAGAACAAGGGAGGCTAGTTTGCAATGAGCTGTCAGAATTATTGCATTCTGCGGGATTTCATTTGGGGAAGTGGGCATCAAATTCCGTAGAGATACTGAATTCCCTTCCACAAGATCTTCGATAAATTCAGCATCCCAAAATGGCATAAGGAGGATAACATTACTAAACGGACGGTTGTGTCAGACGCAGCGCGCTTGTATGATCCTTTGGGGTTGATCGGGCCAGTGATCGCAATGGTAAAATGCTTCTTACAAGTCCTGTGGGAAAAAGGTCGGCTGGGATGAACCATTAGAGGAAGAACTACGCGTAAATTGGAAGAAGTTTAAACAAGGCATAGAAGACGTTGAAGGGATCGCGGTCCCACGAAGGGTGATAAGAGATGCAGCAAACAGCATAGAGCTTCACGGCTTTAGCGATGCATCAGAAAGGGCCTATGGTGCCTGCTTGTACATGCGAACGATTTCGGCGAATGGTACCATCACAGTACAGCTGCTATGTGCTAAATCAAGAGTAACACCAATAGAAAATGGCAAAAGGCAAAAAAGAGTAACCTTTTCAAGACTACAGCTTTCAGGTGCCTTATTGCTCCCATCTGTGGCAGAAGGTTAAAGCAAGTTTGAAGTAAGAAACGAAGGGAGTATTTTGGGTGGACTCTACAATTGTGTTGTACTAAATAGCAGCCAATCCATCTCGATGGAAATCATTTGTAGCGAACAGAGTTTCAGAGATCCAGCATACCACGGATCGGCCACAATGGTTCCATGTATCTGGTGAAGACAATCCGGCAGATATTCAGTGGCGCGTTAACACTAGATCCGCCGATGAGACTTTTTTGTCCCATCGCACTAGAAAAAGGTGTGTTATTCCGCTTGCCGCCTTGACAAACCATTGAGGTTTTCTGACTTTTATTTATTTTGAACGATCTTTCGAATGCGCTTGTAAGTTTCTACAATTACATTTACTTTATTGTCTTTAATCGTGCGCAGGAGAACAATATTGTCGCGGTATACCGGAGTATTAAGAAAGAAAGCTTATCCGATCGGATGCTCCTTTTTATACCTTCTCTCTTTCGCCTTACGCTCGCGCGCCTATTCCTTCTCACGCACCTACGCACTCTCGCGAGGCTACGCATTTCTCGCGCTCATTATGCGTGTCCTGCCCGACTCTCCCGTTATCTTCTAAGCTCTCTTACTATCTACTTGAGACCCTAATTAACCCTTAATATCGCAGACCTCAAGTGATGAGAAAAAGCTGTCCTTCCCAATTCACTTAATTTGAACAGGCGAACACCACACGCTCATAAAAATAATTGTATCCCATAAGGCTCCTTAAAAAAATCATTTTTATCCTAGAACCGCCATATGGGACATTTTTGTCCCATAGGCAAAATACGTAGTAGTGGCTGGTATATCTGCTGTCAACGAGTGACGGATGTGCTTCTGCAAGTTTGGCAGCACTGGGTAGAAAGTATGCGTAGACAGTACTCCATGAAAAGTGCTAGTAGAAGATGGCCTGTTCATTCATTTTTTTTAATATTCTGGATTTGGCGGGAATCGATGATTGGGTTTTGTGCAAAGAACTTACAACAGAAAAGATATCTAGACGGGATTTTCTTTTCAAGCTAGGCAAAGAACTTTCATGTTTCATGTGAGCCAGGTTCTGATGAAACAAAAATGAATAATTAATCTAGGTGTTCCTTTTGTTTTCGAAAAAAGCCTTGTCCTCTTCTTTTGACCATTTAGAGCTGTGTTGACATCGATTTTTTGTAATGTAAAGCGAGTCATAGACGTTTGCCTATACCCAAACAACTTTGAAAATTAGACCTGTTTCATTATCATAAAAACCCTACGTATCAGTTGATTGTTTAAATAATTTATAGCTATAAGCCTAGATTTACTGTCGTTCAACCCTGTAAACAATAATTATCCGTAATATAATTATCATAAGGAGGTTATCGCTAAAAGCTCTGTAATGTTTTATTATTCTACAGAAAACTGGCTTTGATATCTTTGGTATGCGGTTCGTATGATCACAATTCGATTTTTTCATTGATTGAGTTGCTAATAAAGTTTCATTATACCTAATTATAATGTTTATTCATTATCTATCCACAAGAAACCCTTAGGTAATAATAAACATGTCTAAATATTTACACATAGCTAGTGGGACAAAATTGTCCCATCTGGCGGTTCTAGTGAGGTTGAAAAGCCCGGCGGTTCTAGTGTTAAACGGTGGGCGGACTGGGCGGCCGCCAGGGGCCCCGGCGATCTAGGGGGCCCCGTCATTGTGGATGTACGACTTCGTATCGATTCTACCCTCCCCCCTTCTGGATGGAATTTTTACCATCTATTTCAAAATGATTCATTTTTCCCATCGCTTCACTCACTGTATTTTGTCGAGGGTTCCGAACTACAGCCCGCTTGGCAAAGAGTAACTCATTTTGATTCCTCTCGCTACCCCTGGCCTTAGTTTTAAAGGAATCATGCGACACACTCGCACTCCACTACCCCATCCCATGGAAAAACGCTCCCACCATCGAGGTGTTGACCAAAATTTCGCTGTCTGCATGGGACACACACTCGCACTCCTCCAGCCCTCAATAGCCGATCGCTCACACCGTTGCGAAGATGGGAGAAGTTTTGCTCTGGGCGTGAGACCCTGAAGCGCAAGAGATGACACTATGTGTGAAAGACAGTCATAATTCGATATGGTCAAAATGCGTCGATTGTCGTTTTATTTATCTGGTAATGATGTTTTTACTTCATCAAAATTTTAATAACAATGATAACTGATAACAATATTTGAATATTTAATCAGAATAAAATCAATTCATTTGAAGTAAAATAAATTCCATTATACTTTATTATGACCATATGATCAGCACTGTTACATAGTGCCATTTACTTTGTGTTCTTCACTCTCACGCTGGGTTGTCATCGTTCGAAACTCATTGCCAGAACAAATGCAATTTTCATTTGGGAAGGATTGGTGCCGGAAAATGCAGCGAAAATCATTAGGGTAAATGTACCTATAGTGGTGGTAGTACCAATAGTGGTGCTATTGCTCTAAAATGCGGTTCATAGGGCAAGTTAAAAGTAATTAAGTTATTTACGTTAGTGTGAAATGTTCTTTAGCCTTTTACAAAGGGTTTAAAAGTTAAATGGGGCCATCCATTATTTTGTGAAATGTGTCAACATTTTTTCAAAATCCTTAGGATTTCATAACGAAACTCATTTTTCTGTTAACGTCCTAAACGACCACATAACCACGCAATTACTAGTTTTTCAACATAACTGTTATGTAATGTTATTATTTTATTAAAATTATTTGCCTTTTGACCATATTTATGCATTTTTAAGTGTTTTTTACCATAGTGCCATTATAGGTACACGAAACAGGCATGTTCCTATAGTGGTTATAGTTATAAAATCAATAAAAACAGGTCGTTTTCTGTTTATTCGAGGATATTTTCGACATGTCGTACTGTTTTCACTAAAATAAGCAACAGAAATGAGTTTTATGTAGGTAATTTACCAAAAACAGGCCAAAATTCGCTTATATGGCTGAATGAAAAATTGACTTCAAATCAAGCACACTCTTCCGGGTGTAGGTTGACGACAGGTGATGCAGTACTTTCGTCAATAGTTTCATCGATTAACATTATACATTTTTTACGATCAAATTACGGAAGAAACCAATATTATGGCAGTAATCCTTGCTATTCATACGAAAACAGCTTCGAAACTAAGTTTCATTGATATTATACACCGTTTTTTATACATCTTTGTTTACCACCACTATAGGAACACAATACGACGACTATAGGAACCATACCACCATTATAGGTACAACGAAGCAGTCACAAAAATATGTATTTTTTCGTAAATTTGATGTATTTCAGGGTAAAAATGGTTGTGATTGCGAAGATAAAACATATTCCAAAACATATGTGTTAAAATATTCAGAAATTGTCCTTCTTATTACTTTAAATCCATAAAAACACATCGGTACCACTACAAATTGCACCACTATTGGTACATTTACCCTAAGTGTTAATAGAAAAGTGGTAAAGTTAATCGTGACAGATGTCAACGCAGGCGTAAATGCCATTTTTTTTGTTACTTGATCTACGGGTAAGTGTATGCATAAGACGAAGAATGATCCAAATGATGTTTGTCTTCTAACAATCGTACTGTTTTTAATGTTTGTTTAATCTTCTATTATTTTCCATCACGCTATTTCATCACCAAAGCTCCTGATAACAGATCAAAGCAGATGAATCGGGCATACAGAGTCGCCGTTTAATTTAAAATATCTTCGTGGTCGGTAAGTTTTAAATAGTACTAGTTTTGTTCACCATTCTAATACTCGATTTATCTTTCATTCCTCCGGAAAACGCATCAAACAGCAAGTGATTTTCTTCTAATAGCACGCGCCATCGGTGGAGCAAGCAGCAAACGTTTCGTTCGCCCAGCACGCACCATCAAGAATTAAAATATCCCCGAATAGCTCTGTGAATAAAAAACTGCACACTTACTGTCCGAATTTCCTGGAATTTTTTGATCGGTCTTCGCTCGTGGGAATGCACAGTGGGCAACGGCCATACAAACGCCGGGATGAAAATCAATTCCTCGTGCTATTGCAGTTTTCGCGTATCAGTTAACAGCATCAACAGTAAGTGGTAGGAATTAAAACGAAGGTGCAATAAGTTTCTGACTGAACATGAATTTTTAAAGTATTACGCACTAAAAAAGTTGTGTTTTTTAATGGTTTGTTTGAAAAAGAGCTGATTCCTATCTTACGACCTTTTTTAAACTGTTTTTCCTCTCTTCAGCTTTGTTTTTTGCCTGTTTGTTTCAAATGCTCGTTTATGAAGGTAGTTGGATACTGGTGGTTAATGGCTCATACAACAACTCGTCAAAATCGCTCGCGCTATTTTCAAGAAAAAGTTTAATAATTTTCGGGATCGCAGATGGTCGCAGCTAATTTCAACGTCAAAACGTAGGAAAAATGTTGATCTTTCCTATGATATACGACACACGAGTGAAATCGAGTCGAATCATAAAAAATTCACTCTCCAAAATGAAAATATCCAAAAATTCGGCAGTGATGTTTGGTTTTCAATCATTAATGAACTTTAACAACAAGTTTTTGCAAAATATTCAGACATTACATCAAAGTATGACAAAAAACCTTTCCAATGACACATTAATTATCAAAATCTAACCATCATATACTAAAATATGATGGTTTATGTTCGGTCGAAAAATAGCTCAAATTTGGGACAAAAAACACAAAGTTTACACTTTGATGGCCTATGTCTCAGTAAGTTTAAGATAAAAACGTGAAATATTTGATCTTTTGAGATAATATTTGACATATTGAGATTGTGATCTCAAGCCTGAGATCGTGGAGCGTGCCTGCTTTTAACGCAAGACCTTAAATTTTCACACGGGGCCCTACTCAACTTTTGTGGTCAACTGACTAAAGGGGAAATCGGGAAGGGGTGTTATTCATATGTCCAAAAAGGAACTGGGCCATGTCAATATTAAAATGATGTTTTATCACTATTTACATACAACTTTTTGCGTGAAGACAAGATAAAAAACCGCTACAGCTATATTGAAGCCAAAACTCAAAGGTGGTTTACGGGGCCCCAACGATTATGTGGACTCTTCGATGAAGGGGCCCCGTCGGTAAGGAGGCCCCGTAAATAAAGGGCCCCGTCAATAAGGGCCCCGTCAATAAGGGGCCCCGTGCATTAGGTGTCTTGGTGTGGATGGTCGGTGCACGAGCTCACCAAAAAAACGCGGAGACACTTGCTGCTAAAATCCAATGCACAGAACACAGAACAGAACGCTGCGTTTAACCTCAAAGAAAACCCGTTACAACAGCCACAAACACACATCATACACAGACAAAAATGTAAAGGCTCCTACACAAAATTTCAATACACCGGCTCGTAGCCGGAGAAATTAGCAGGAAAAATTTACACCAAGCTCGCGTTGCTTTAAAAAGCCTAGGAAGGTCGTTTGGTCAACGGTGCTTCAGTGGGGTGAGGTTTCATTCGAGAAATGGTTAAATCGATGTTATTGTGTGCACTCTTGGCTGGGATCAATCGTCCTGTTCTTGTATACGGGGCCCCTGCTACCGCTTTGCGATTGTGTGCCGAAAGCAGACAGCTGTTTCACACGAATAATGGTATTCACATTCCTGGCTTGGGATAGTGGATTGTGTGTGTCTTTTAATGCAAAAACTAAAATTTTCATTCTTGGCTCTAATCGAGCACATCAAGTTTGTGGACCGAAGAGAAGGAGAAATGGGAAAGGTTTCAGTTAGAAGGAAGGGGGGAATGGTATAAAAATACTCAAGGAACTTATGGACCATGTTCATTTATATTTGGTTTTTATCGACTATTTCAATTTTTGCGAATACAACAAGACCAAAAACCGTTACAGCTGCATCTACATACAGCCATATACAGCCATAATACGAAGAACAATCTCCATTGCCTCGGCCATTTGGGGGCCCCGTTGATGATCCCGTCGATTGAGGGGCCCTTTCCATTTCGTGTTGTCAACCCAATATACCCCCATTTTCCCTCCGGGGGTTATGTTTACAATCAGATTTACTATTACTACCAGACCTATCAGAAGCATATTTATTTTATTTATCAGAAGCATTTTACTATCAGAAGCAGAAAACATTTGCCTTTTTAACATGTGCAATATTTTTACCTTAGTTGGAAGCGCGGAACGCTGCGATACATGCCCACAGCTCAAAACAATATCATTTCATCATCGTTGGCCCAAAGCGTTGGATCAAATGCATTGAATGCTACGCACGAATTGGGTAAAGCGAAAATCCGTTACAAGAGATGCCTCACGCAAACTACAAGGACATACGCCATTAAAAGGCTCCGAAACCGATCTCAACACAATGGTTCGTAGCCGTAGAAATTAACAAGAAAAATTGGCTGACGCCAAGCACGCTTTTTTTATCTGGCGTTGAGGTTTCATTCAAGAATCGATTCGGATGTCGATGTGTGCGCTTTTTAATTTGGCTTGTGTCTATGTTATCTCGCAAAAACTAAGAACTCGTGCTCCGGCTAACCTTTGGGGCCCCAGTCAAAATTGTGGACTGGACGAAGTGATGGTAGAAAGGCAAGCTGTTGAAGGGTTTGGGTCAAAATTGGAAGGGTCGACAGAAAGGAAATATCGATATTTCCGTAAAATTTGAACTAATTAAGCTGTCGGCAGTGGTCGGCAAAGTCCGGCCCGCCACAATATGCAGTCAGGCCCGAGAAAATATTTGCCCGATTTTGATAGATAGGAAGATCCTATTCATTAAAAATTAACCGAACATATTTTAATATAACAATTCATATCGTTGAACTCTTCCAAATTTGATCACCATAACATGGATTGTCGGACCAATCAATATGGTCAAATTTGAGGAGAAAATAGAAAATAGAAACGAATAATTCCATAAAAACCTGACTGTTGATTTTACGAGAACAATGGTTACACACTATTGCTTTTTAAGGATGCAACGATTTTCTAGGAGTTTTTTTTAAGGAAATGCGCTATCAATTTGTGTGACCTGGCCTTACTTGTCCGTGGCCTCATAATAGTACTGAACAATTGTACGTTTGTCTCGATAATTTTTCAGCTGTTAAGGTTTTTGTACCATCTTCAGATATATCCTGAAACAAATTTGCAACATGGAAGGAAGGGTACATTAAGAAGCGATATTGCGGTTTTGCTTAATTGTTTGGAACTATTTATGACTTTTGCACACTATGCTGCTGACCCATAATTGAAGAATCTTTACAATCAATTTAAGTAATTGTAAGGTGATAAAATGTATTTGAAACTTGCTTGGATGATATAATACTTTAAGAAAAACAACAATATAACCAATCGCATTGTTTAATATCATAAACCAGTTATTTTGTGTATTAACTGTAATAATATAATAATGTATGTGTAAAAAAATGCATTTTCCTGGCCCTCAACGCTCGATCATTTAGAAAGCAGCTGATCTAAAGCAGTGGTCTCCAACCTGTGGTCCGCGGATCACTTGAGACAAACATACTGCAACACATGGTATTTACAGTTACTTTCGAATGAAAATATTGTTTTTCCCGCGTGCAAGAAGTTATCGCTCTGACCGATTGAAAATGAAGTAGCCGTAATTCGAAGCAAGACGGTACTTCAGTATTCATTGTAAAGGTAAACACCAACGTAAAAGCAAAAATGTTGTTTTCATGTTATGCTCACGATGACGATTTTAAATCAAATCGTCCGTATTATGAAACACGAACTGGAAACTGTGAAGTAGGAAAGAAAATATCGTTTAGAACCATCGTTATTGTCAATAAAAGACAAACGTAACTGGCTTAGCGAAAACGATTACTTTCCGACATACAACTCGGAACTAAAAGTGCGAAACCTTTAACTTCTTTTAAGAATAAATAAAACCAACTCTGATCATGGCAGGTAATTTACCCCAACTTGCATTAAAGAGATCACGTGGTGGAATCTAGAATCAAGTGTATGTAGTTCAGGTGGTCTCATTGCATGTTTTTCAAAACCAAATTTGAATATCATTTTTTGACAGAATGGGTGAAAACTTTTGTTCAAACAAGCGTTCTTGAGGCTTGATGAATACTCAAAGCACTCTTAAACTCTTCATTCAGAAGCAGAAGCGATAAAAATCAGCCTTCTAAATTCATACACCTTGAGATAAGCCCACCTGTATATTATACTCAATTAGATAGCTGCTCAAAAACTGCTACAAAATGCAAACAGCTGACAGGCTGAAATTTCAGCCTACGAACCTACAACGGAAAGGGCCCCATTACTGATAGTTTAGTCATTGATATCGATTAAAAATTGGCGAAAAAAAGTATTTAAATTGGGGTTTTTATTGATGCGCAGGGTGGCAGTCTATTCTGCTCATGTTCATCTCTGTTTCATAAAGTTTTATACAGATGTGAACTGTATTTTGTCGAAACAAGTTTGTTGATTTGGTATGCACTCACGGTTGCCACAAAATTTCAGCAAGAACAGCAAAGTGGTTTGAAGATTTTTCTCAACCAAAACGTTAATCCCGCAAGCCGAATACTCACCTAAAATTTTATCGGGGTGTTTATAAGCGGTTACCAAATCAAATTTTTGTTCATCACGAGCAAGCGGGCATCGCATTATGTTTTCTTTTGAGGCTCAGGCATGTCGTTTTGACAGAATAAAACTACCCCCATATGGACATTTTGCGCATCCACCCATAAAAAGAGATTACAAGTATTACAGAATAAGATTCTAAAAATTATCATTAACGTTCCTCCATGGTATAGAACAGCTTCCTTACACAGTAGGCTGAACACTGAATATATAAATGTCCATATTGAAAAGCTATACAAAAATTATACAAACAAGTGCCGTAATAGTTCCAACAGCTTAATACAACAGCTAGTGCTATGATTCTTAGTTAGTTATTACGATGGATTAGATAGGTTACTTTAGGCCATAGATAGTTATAGGTTAGCTCTTACATAAAACTTTTCAGTGGGTTTTTGTGATAATTTTCCCACTATCACCCAAAAACCATTCCTAGAATTAGCAAGGGCCGGTCTGGTGGTACAGTCGTCAACTCGTACGACTTAACAACATGCCCGTCATGGGTTCAAGCCCCGAATAGACCGTCTCCCCATACGTAGGACTGACAATCCTGCTATGGTAACAATAAGTCACTGAAAGCCAAGCCCACCTCAATAGTTAGTGGGTTCAGGCAGGCCTTGACCGACAACGGTTGTTGTGCCAAAGAAGAAGAGGAGAAGAATCAGCAAAATAGAACTCCAACAATGTTATATATAACGAATATAAAAGAACAATGAGGAGAGTCTAAAATGACGGACCCATTAAAAATTGTAGGAAAAATACGATACGTGCAATAATGTAATTATTCAATAAACAAATACTACTACTACTACTACTACTACTACTACTACTACTACTCAAAACATACCACATGGCGACCGTAACAGTCACTAAACATACCACAGTAGCGTTGCTCGGTGGATGTTAAACTTTTGCTTGCATAAGCTATCTGTCTTGGTTCTATGTCGATTGGTCCGTTAAATTGAACTAGCACGGCTCCCAACGCAACAGGTGAAGCGTCAGCTATCACTCTAGTTCCCAAGCTGTTGTCGAAGTAGCACAATAGCTTAACATCTGAGACCATCTCTTTCAATTTCTTGAATGCTTCTTCTTGTCGTTTGCCCCAGATAAACCTGGATTTTGCATGGATCAATTCGCGTAACGGAGCTGTTGTTGTTGCTAAATCAGCTAGGAATCTGTCTAAATACGTAATCAACCCTAAAAAACTTCGAACTTCTTCCGTCGATGAAGGTGCTCGAAATTTCTTCTTGTCGCTAGGTTCTATGCCTTTGTTTGAAATTTTATGCCCTAAAAATTCAACAGCTGTAACCTTAAAAATGCATTTTTCCTGGTTTAGCAATATTCCTTTCTCCTTTAATATCCCAAGTACTCTTTTTAGCATTTAATCATGTTCCTCTTCCGTATTTCCAAACACTAATATGTCGTCTATATAATTAACGACGTTGCTACTAACCGACGCAAACTGTGGGGTTCAATTGTAAGTTTCTACAATTACAATCACTTAATTGTACTTGAATTGTGTGCAGAAGAATAGTTTTGTCGCGGTATACCGGAGTATTAAGAAAGAGAACTTATCCGATCGGATGCTCCTATTTATACGTTCTCTCGCCTTACGCTCGCGCGCCTATTCCTTCTCGCGCACCTATCCTTTCTCACGCATCTACGCACTCTCGCGAGGCTACGCATTTCTCGCGCTCATTATGCGTGTCCTGCCCGACTCTCCCGTTATCTTCTAAACTCTCTAACTATCTACTTGAGACCCTGGTTAACCCTTAATATCGCAGACCTCAAGTGATAATTTTGCTACAGAAAATCGCGGACCTTCTATTTTTGGCATTAAATGCCTTTCTCTTAGTATGGCTGCGTTTGCCCTACGCATATCAACACAAAGGCGAAGTTCCCCATTGTCCTTGACAATTGGTACTAACGGAGAAACCCATTCGCAACCTCCTTCCACTGGTTCGATTATATCTCTATCTACTAGATATTGGATTTTTCCTCAATTTTTGCTAATAGAGCCACTGGTGGCCTTCTGGGATGTTGGCAAATGGGTTGAACCTCTCTGTCAATGGGAATTTTTACGATCACATGTGTGCTTGGTAGTCCAATAAAAAGAACTCCTAGTTCCATTGCCGTTACCTTGCCTAGGAGACATTGGCGGCCTCCTTTAACTACAAATAAATCAGCTACTTTCTCTATAGTTTTGCCTTTGTCCTCTAGTGAAAGATTTGCAGAAAATTGCCCTAACACTACTAACGGTTCGGGATTGTCCCCATAAGGTAGAAACACTTCTCGACACTCTTGCGTTTAGGTTTACATAGGTTTTCAAATATTCCCAAGCTTTTTCTGTGATAATGTTTTTGTTACATCCCGAATCGACCAGCATTTGTAAATTAATTCCTCCTACTTTTACCCATAGCAATTCTTCTCCATCGCTTATGCTTACTTACTTACTTATCCGGCGCTACAACCGCTTTGCGGTCTTGGCCTGCCTCAGGAGTGTCCGAAACCGCTCACGGTCTCGCGCCTTCGTCTGCCAGTCCGTTATCCCGGCCTTAATGGCGGACGCCTCCACGCCATCTTGCCACCTCAATTTGGGCCTACCACGCCTCCTCTGTCCTTGTGGACGGCCTAAAAAGACTTTACGGGCTGGGTCGTCCGTTTCCATGCGTATAACATGGCCAGCCCACCGGAGCCTGGCGAGCTTAATACGCTGTACGACAGTGACGTCGCCGTACATCTCGTATAGCTCGTCATTATATCGGCTCCTCTATTGTCCTTCCACACATACGGGGCCAAGTATCCTTCTGAGCATCTTCCTCTCGAACGCGGCTAAGAGGGCTTCGTCAGATTTGGACAGTGTCCATGTCTCAGAGGCGTATGTGAGTACTGGTACTATATAGGTACTATATAGTCCCAGCTTCGTCCGTCGCGACAGGTTCTTTGAGGTCAACTGCTTTTTCAGGCTGTAGAATGACCGGTTGGCAGCCAGCATCCTTGCGCGCAACTCAACTTCCATACTGTTATCGTTGCTGACCTTTGACCCAAGATAGGTGAATTCTGGGACGACTTCAAAAGTGCGTTCACCTATCTGTACATCACGCCTACGTAGATTCGGATTATTTATTGGTAGGTCCGCTGATGTTGCCACCATCAGTTTGGTCTTTGCCTCGTTTATCTGCAATCCGAGGTTCTCTGCCGCCTGCTCAATCCCTTGGTAGGCTTCTATATCTATATGTCTATATCATCAGCGTATGCCAGGATCTGGGTTGACTTATAGAAGATGGTTCCCGTAGTCTCCACCCTCGAGTCGCGGATGGCCCTCTCTAGCGCCAAGTTGAATAGGAGACAGGCAAGCCCGTCCCCCTGGCGCAGACCCTTGGTGGTAGCAAAAGGTCCTGAGAGTTTTCCATCCACCCTCACCTGGCATGTACAGTTGGTCATAGTCATTCTAACTAGCCTTATCAGTTTGGCCGGGATTCCAAATGAGCTCATGGCGTCGTACAGTTTTACCCTGGCTATGCTATCGTATGCGGCTTTGAAGTCTATGAAGAGATGGTATGTGTCGTTTCTGTATTCAGCCATCTTCTCCAGGATCTGCCGCATGGTGAAGATCTGATCAGTGGTTGATTTTCGGTTTCGGAATCCTCTTTGATAGTTTCCGACTATCTCTTCGACGTGCGGGACAAGGCGATCCTGGAGGATCAGGGAGAATATTTTACAGGCGGTATTCAACACCGTAATACCCCTGTAGTTGTTGCAGTCCAACCTATCTCCCTTCTTGTATATGGGGTAGATGATGCCGAGATTCCAATCACAAGGCATCGATTCGCTATCCTACACCTCAGCAACAATTTGATGAATCTCGTTTTCTAGTCGTGCACCTCCATTCTTGACCAGTTCAGCTGCAATTCCGTCGGTTCCGGGTGCCTTGTTATTTTTCAGCCGACGGATAGCCTTTCGTGTTTCTTCTATGCTAGGTGGCAGTAGCATGACACTATCTGCTAGTGGCGCTTCTAGCTGTTCGCTAAACTGGTCATTGAGTAATTCATCAAAGTACTGAGCCCACCGCGAGAGGACCTCTGGCTGGTTACTGACCAGATCTCCATCGTTGTTGCGACAGCAGATTACCTTAGGTACAACGTTGTTTCGGTCCATCGCTTATGCTATAAATGAAATTTCTACCCCTTTCCGGTTCCTCTTCCACATTCGCAACTGTCCTCACCACTTCTGTTCGTGGGCGTTTAGCCCCTTGGTGAAATGCGTCAGGTCGCCATTTCAAATTGTTTGGCGTCCGGCATTGGGCTCCGAAATGATCAACCTTTTTGCATTTGTAGCATTCCTTGTTTTTGGCTGGGCACTGATAATCATCTCAATTGTGATCTCTTTTCCCGCAACGTGCGCATCCTAAACCTCGTTCGGTCACCCGGTTGACAAACGAGTTGCTTTGTCGCTGTTCCCATCCTAGGGCGTCATCCTTCCCCGGGGCACTCATTGCTCTTGCCTGCCTTTTCACCGGCTCGTACGAACTAATCAAACGGATCGTTTCATCCCAATCCAATGACTTTTGCGCCAGTAACCTTTCCTTCAGCTCGGACGGAGCAAATAAGATTACCTTGTCGATCACGCTAATTGCTCGTGCTTCGTTCTCGTTGTTTTCAAAGTTGCATTTCTGTGCCCAACTCTGGCACCGGAAAGCAAACTCCTCAACAGTTTCCGATTGTTCCGGTTTTAATGTCCAAAACCGGTTCCTTTCGAAAACGTCATGCTCCTTTGGGCAGAAGTAATCGTTTAACTTCTCTACCACCACTACATACGGGTCAACGCCTTCCTCCCCTCCTCCCTGTACGTCCGCTCCAGGAATGGATGTAAAAACTTCTTGTACATCAGGACCAGCTTTCACAAGGAAGATATTTTTGATCCTAGTGCGATCCTTTTCGCCAGTCGCGGCGATAATGTACTCGAAGTTACGTCGATATTTCACCCATTTGTTCCTAACAGCGTTTCTCTCCATCGCTTTGAAGAGAAATGGTTGTACGTTCCATGCGTCCATTTTCCTGTAATATGAAACCATTTTGTTTTGTTTTATAAACCAGTAATTTCTCAGTGACTCCATTTTCTTTCTGTTCCATCTTTCTAATAGTTACAAACCACCATTGCTTTCCCTTTGTACTGCTCTCCGGCAGGTACATTATCCCTATTCCTTTTTTTATACTGCTCTCTGGCATCCTACCGTTCCTTTCTACTGCACTCCGGCAGTTTCAGGATCGACTCAACGATTTCCCTTGGCGACCTGGGTCATTCCCAAAATGCTCTCCGGCATTCCTTTATCTTTCATCCAAAAAGGTATGCTTGTATGCACTCCGGCATTCCTTTCTTTCATGTTGCTATCCGGCAACCCTATCTACTGGGATGCTGCTCTCCTACAGGCAACCAATTACACATATACAAATTGACACAATACGGTTAATTAAACATTTTCACAATTACCACATTTATTTTCAAACCTCAATGTAAATTTTCACTTCACTTCACTTGTTTAAACTATTTTTCCTCGTCGCCAATTGCGGTACTCTGCAATTTTGGTCCGGTCGTGATCGCGTACATGAATATTCAGGACGATCTGCTCGTCATCCCTTGACAGCACCGCTGTCATCCCTGGATCGGTTGGTGTCATCCGATCTGGAACTATCGTTCCATGTAGTGATGTGCAATCTAAGTATTATTGCAATACCACAAGCTGTTTGCATTGTATAGCTGTTTTCGAGCAGCTATCTAAGTACGTATAATATAACAGGTGGGCTTATCCCAAGGAGTATGAGTTTAGAAGGCTGATTTTTATCGCTTCTGAACAAAAATTTTAAGAGTGTTTTGTGTATTCGTCAAGCATCCAGGAAGGTTGTTTGAACAAAAAAATTCACCCATGCTGTCAAAAATTTATTGTTTAATCTCACTATTTCGGATAATTTATTTTCCGCGTTTCGGTGTAACTTTCAAACCTTTAATATTTACCAGCAGTTATTCGTTGTGCAGCAAAATTGGAAGACAGAGTTTATCCGCGACATTCACTGTTATTTATAAACTACTCGATCGAGCTGAACACTCGAAATTGAACGAAGAATGTTCGTGTTTTGTTAAGCACGATATGAAGTGACAGGGCTGTGCCTGAACATTTATATTCAAATATGGTTATAAAAACATGCTATGAGCCCACCTAGACTACATACACTTTGATTCTGGATTCCATCACCAGACCCCTTTAATGCAGCTTGGGATAAATGTAAACACCACCTTGTTTTGCCATTTTTCGAGTAGGTACTCGAATCTAATTCTAGATTTGAGGCTATAATAATCTAGACTGAAAATTGCAGGGAATAGTTTTGTCTGTGATTTTGTATAGAGCGTTTAAAAAATTTCAGCCTCCAACTGTCAAACCCCATACAAAAAACTGACTAGAATCATGAAGGGCCCCAATAGTGGAAAAAGAATGTTTGTTGAATACAATTATTCGAAATTCTTTGGTGTTATTGAAAGAAGGCGAGAAGCTTTCCTCTACAAGTGTAATCCAACACAAAATATTTACAAAAGAAAACTAACCAACGTATTTGAAATCTTACCGATTTCCTCATCATTTCAAATCAGAAGAATATAAACGCATCCAAGAAAGGAGTTAAGATTAATCCTAAATTGAAATTATAAATAAAATATTGAGTTTGAAATTGCCTTCAACATAAAAGGAATTAGAACAGTTTTTAGGATAAACTGGTTACTATCAAAAATTTATCAAAAACTATTTGAAAATTAAAAAAACCCTTATCTAGCTGATTAAAAAAAGACTGAATTGTTACGTTCGCAACCTCCGCGTTACCCTCTTTCCTGACTTTGTACCGCCCATTACGATTCACCTGAACTACCGCATAAGGCCCAATATATTCACTCGCAAGTTTCCGTCCCGCCACAAATTGAGTCCTACGGATAGCTACTAAGTCCCCTACACTATAACCCCTTTCCGGTTTGCGCTTTTTATCATATTGTCTTTTATACTGTTGTTGAGCTTTTATAATCGCGTTTTTGACCTCGAGTCTCATTCTTTTCCTATCTTCATCAAATTCCTCATGTAACACATCATTTTACAATTCTATTAATTGATCACTGGCCTTACTCCTCATTAGTATCCCAAACATCAGCTGAAATGGTGATCGTCCCGTTGATGCTTGGCTATGTGCGTTAATAGCCTGTTGAACTTGATTTATATTCTTAAACCATTTCGCGGGGTCGTCACATGAAAGCTTTGACAAAATAGTTAGTACAATTCAGTTAACCCTCTCCGCTTGCCCGTTACCTCTTGGCACTTCAGTAGTACTCACAACATGATCGATAATTCGATCGATACATGATCTTCAGATGCTCGCTGAATATCTGCGATGTAAATGCCAAACCCAGATCACTGATGACACGCGCCGGGTTGCCGAAGATTGATGACCATACCTCCAGCTTCCGCAACGTTTCCTCTCCGCTGCTCGTCTTTGTAGGAAAGAGCCAAACGAATTTCGAAAATCCGTCCACTACCGTTAGCACGTACTCAAACTGATTTGCTGTCGCGTCCATTGGTTCGACATGAGCCATATGCAGGGTATGCAATGGTGTATCTCCTTTTTCGATGCAGTTCGGGAAGCCCTCCTTGTGACCAAGCTTCTTGTTGAACATAATGCACTTCACACAACTATTCAATACTTGCGCCACCTTTCATTCGAGATGAATTATCCCTGCATGAAGCGACCCTTTTTGTTTCTTGTCGCTTTCAATAACAGAATACCACCGACGACACGTGCCTCACGTGCTGTCCAAAGACGAACCTGGAACCCGCAGCCAACGGTCAGCATAGTTACCTCATAGTGTGGGGTTCAACGCACACCTGAAACCCGGCCGACCACCAATGACCGAAGTTGAACTGGCAGAATGGCAACTATACACTGCCAGCATAGTTACCTCATAGCGTGGGGTTCAACGCACACCTGAAACCAGGCCGACCACCGATGACCGAACTGACAGAACATTGCACCTCATGGCGCAACCAGAATCAGAACCTGCCAACGATCGGTCACTCAATGCCTTCCCCTCCGAATGATCCGCCCGAGCTTCGAACCTCCACCAACCCAATTTGCTGACGACGACGATGTACGCAGCCCGATCCAGAACCCGCCTCACCCCCTCGTCCGTGTTCCAAATTTAGCACGTTAAGTGATAGTTCCCTTTTCTTTGTCGTTCGTCGTTCGAAAGAATTCTCGCACGCTACAATTGGTGACAGCGGTGGGATTAGTGCTAATTAGATGCACTAAAATAATAGAAAAAGTGATTGAAGTGAAAGTGCATGTGGTGTTGTTCTGAACTGAAAGTGCGTGAGTTGTTCCAGGCTCCCGGCCCACTTTGAGAAAGACCCATGCAGAAGGTGGCCCTGGCCGTTGGGTGAGAGTTTTATTTTAATTATAATATAAAAAATAAGTCTTGATGAGCAAGAGGGAGTTGCGAGGGGGTGCAACAAAACTTCCAGCGGCCAATCGCCCTCTAGCAGTAAAAAGTCAGCCTCCAGTGAAAACAAATCTCCTCATTTTTTTTTTGTGGACGCTAGTTTAGGTTGCTCAAGCATCGTCATGTCCATCGGAAACAGCTATGAATTTGATCCCGGAGTTTAGATGGAATGCTGCGGAACTTGATGCATTCCTTTATGCCGCAGATCAGTCTAAAAGTGAAATACCGGAGGGAGGTTCCGATGAACCTCTCATTCGTATAGTACTTATCAAACTCAAGAGCAACTCGGCTGCCTATTTTAAGCGGATAGAGGTGGTAAAACTCGCCTCTTGCATGAGTTTGGGGATAGTTTGAAATTAGAAACGGTAGGACAGCAGATCGAAACATTGCGGCAAGGGGTAAACGAATCCTTTCCACGCTATAAAGAGCGAGCCGAGTTACTGGAAGGTTACCTTAATGCTTTCGACCCAAAAACTAAGGAAAATCTTTCGTACTCTAAAAGAATGATAAGATCGCATTTTATTACCGGGCTAAGGAATCGTTCACTGCGCAGCCTTGCCCGCCTTCAAAAGTCGCTCGACTTTGGAGAGTTATTAAATCATTTGATAGAAGAATTACTCGATATAGAAAATGAAGAAAAATTGGAGATGCATTAGAGCCGGGCTCGCGCTATCGGCGAATAAACACATTTTTAGGGGATATATCGGATGAAAAAGATTATGGTGATAGGAATTCGAAGGGGAAAGCACCTCCACCATGGGCTAATGCTCCCGTAACTTATCCTCCCTCCCATTTCCCTCATCATACAAGTGGAAATGCGGTCTATCCGTCAATGTGGGGACCGACAGCCCCTCCTAGCCTGCCGGCTTATCATAATTCGTGGGTACCGCCAGCACCCTCTGCACACATGAATTACTGTAATGCATGGGCATTCCCACCTGTTTCATCGTACCCTCTGTGGGGGATGTTTTCAAACAGTTACGGGACACACCAATCTCCGAGGTCGGCGCAGGATGTCCCTGGCGTGACGTGGGCCCCATATGCGGCTAATGGCAATCCAGCCTTTTATAGTAATCACGCTCCCCAAATGCGGCCCCAAGTTTTTCCGTCAAGTAACCATACTATGGAACCCGAAGTTTTAGAGACGGCTAACCAACAATGATATGGCCAACGGCTCCGAAACCGCAATCGTAGAGTCATGTCCGCAGCCAAAAACCTAATACCGAGGGGCCGCAGCAAATTGGAACCCCCACAATAGATAAGAACCCTTTGAAATCTCCACCCGACGGTGCTCAGTCCTCCTGGGTACCTGAGGCCGAATGGATCACCTGTCAGGTGTTGCAGGCCCCGGGAGATCTGGACTGTGTAAAGCTTTCAACCACTATGAATCCCTCTTATGTATCAAAATTCCTCATTGATACCGGAGCAGCGGTGAGTCTGCTTTGCCGATCAGGAGCCCACAATATCGGCATTAATGATTTCGATTTAGCAGATTGTCCGACTTTAATCGGCATCGGGAACTCGACCGTCCAAACCATTGGCTCATGCCAGATTGATCTACGAGGGCTGACAATAAAGTAAGGTCTCCAATTTTTTTTTTCATAGAAAATGACATTATTTACAAAAAGCGATACACCGTTGGAAAGGCCAAGGTCTTGGCTACTTTTCTACATAATCGCCATTTTTTTCCAACACCTTGCGCATCCGCACGATGAACTTGTCTATGCCGGCAGAATACCACTCTCCGTTCGCCTCGCGCAGCCAGGTGTTGACCGCTTCATGTGGTCTTCGGTCAGCTGTTTCGGCACCCATCGGGCAGAAACTTTGTGATACTGCTAAAACGACTACCAAAGATAGCAAAGCCGAAGGCCTTTGTATGGGAGCCATCGCGCTGATCAAGGCTCACTTTTTCGCGCGCATAAAGCAAAATGTGCGCGAAGGCGAAAAAACCCGAAAGCGCTTCGTGTGGCCCTCTCTCGTGTTTCTAGCCCAGATAGCAAAGCCGAAGGCCTTTGTATGGGAGCCATCGCGCTGATCAAGGCTCACTTTTTCGCGCGCATAAAGCAAAATGTGCGCGAATGCGATACAAACCCGAAAGCGCTTCGTGTCCTCTCTCGTGTTTCTAGTTTTATTCTCTCTCGCATGTCATCACTCTCTCCCAGTTTTTCGGATTGAAATGAGAATTCACTCTCTTAATTTGGTTGCGGCAGTCTAGCTGCTTCACACTCTTTATTCTCTTCTTTTTGCAGTTCCCACAAGAGGATTCACACATGTGTTCTCACATACTTACATACACACACACGGTGGTTGGAAGCCTGGTGCGGCTGTTTCCAATTCTGTCTTTTCTTCTTCCCTCTTCACACCGCGCTGGAGCCTGTGGTGGTGCGCGTGTTCAGCCTGTTTGGTTCAGGAAAGATGTCATCAGATTTGGCGCGCCTCAACCGCGGTGTTGTATGAAGGCTGTTGATGAAAATACACAATTAATAGACACACTTTGTTAAAAAGATTAAACTTCATTTAAAGATGTGACAAACTTACCTTTGTGCTTGAGGATCAATTGAAACTTGAACGCCTGTGCACACAGTGTCACACTTTTTAAGTAGTTAGTTTTAAGCAGCTAGCGGTAGCAGCACACATCTGAAACTTGTAATGTGCAAAACATTGCATATTAGAATAATATTATAATTAGAATAAATGTCACATAGCACTAGACACTTAGAAAAGGACACTTACCCAAACAATTAGATGATAAAAATTCGTCCTCCGATGAAGCAGAAAGAACACCGCGGATGGCGCAGTATGGAAAGCGTTTCACGCAGGAAAAATAGTTCACGCAGCACACAAACACACATTCTCACGTCCACGGTTCAGAGCACACTGAAGTCACTCTTTGGCTTGGATGGAAAAGAGCAAACACCCTGATGAGTGCGATGGAAGAAAATGACGTGTGTTCAACAGGGATGGGTAGAATCAAACACACGAAGTGTGCAGGAGAATTCTATTCGTGTGGCAAGAGAGAATTGACTAACACCCTGATGAGTGAGAACGCAACAAACGTTGTGGAATGTAGAAACGGGATAGGAATAGTAAGCGAAGGCAGTTTGTGGACATGAGGGGGTTGAAACTAGGAGAAAAAAGCTTCGGTTGCTACTTGGGCAGCTTCAAAGCCAGCTTCAATCTCAGCGGATCTCTGAGTGCTGGTGACCGGTGGGTTCCCACCGGGCACCAGCACTCAGAGATCGCTTGAATACGCGCTTGAAAAAGAACTTGAGTTGGCGAAATTATTCAAGTGATCCGTCGGGTCCCGAAGCCGAAGCAAACCCGAAGCCAAAGCAAAACCCGAACGGGGGTCTGCACGAACCTTCGTTTAATTAGTCCCCTCCCCCTTTTTTGCCAGGATTTCTTTCCGAAATGATACAGTGCACAGAATTATATCACAACAAATCTATTTATTGAAATTAATATCATTTATCTAACAAGTTTTACAAAAATCAAAAACACATGCACTACGAACACTGAACATAATTTCACATTAACGCACAATATTTTAAAACACCCTTTCACACTCGCACAGTGAATAAAATCACAAAATCGCCACAACACTTTCTGCTCTTCCTCACTGTTGCGCCTAGTTCCTTTAGCTACACTGTACGGGCCAAATACGCCAACACTACGACACAGCCACAGGTTTTGTTGTCTCCGTTCGTCGTGAAACACACATGAAATGGAAGAAAAATTATATTAATTAGAAGGAGGGATGTTGGTTGATAATTTTAATCACTTTTACTTACCTTAAATCAGATAAATCTCCATTTTTCACGGGGTTTATCCGCTGACTACCAAGCGCTGAAACACCACACAAGCACCAACCTCACTGGACTGAAAGTAAAGCCTACTGCGTGAATGTGTGTATGCGCTTCTGCCAAGCCAACCGCGCCGTACTGCGTGTGTAGCCAAGTGCGTGTGTGTGTATATTTGCACCACTGGACACAGAACACAAATCACACCGCACCGCAGAGCGTGTGTCGCCAAGATGGTATGCATGTGTGTATTTGCACCACTGAATTCTGAACGTCAACCGCACCGCACCACACAGCGTGTATCGCCAAGTGCGTGGCTGTGTGTAGTATCACCGTGGACTGCAGAAAACTGCCTGCACTAGAACAGAGCGCTGGTGTGGCCAAATGTGTGCATGTGTGTACTTGCTCCACTGAAAGCCGGTATCGCACCAGATTTCGGGTGTCGCCTTGTGCGTGTGTGTGTGTTATTGTTACAGCACACTCGTTCGTCATTTTTTTTCGTTTTTTCGCTTGAGCCACTCGATTTCGTTCTTCGCTGATTTTGGCAGCGCACGAAGGGGTTTCGGTTTCAACTTCCAACAACAACAACCACACGAGGAGGCTCGGGGACACTCATCAGGGGAAAATCGCTCAAATTAGAGCGAGAGACAGATAGAAAAAGTGAAAGGTCAATATAAAATCTTCGGCTTTTGACTGTTGGGTTCAGTTTGACCCGAGGGTGCAGCGAGTTCGGGTCGACCCGTAGATTCAGTAGGCGAGTCGATTCCGGTTTGTTAAACAAATGCAAAAGATTAATACGTTGGGTGTTAATTTATTTAAATGAAATAAAATATGTTTAAGAGCCATGATAGTGTTTTACAACCAGAATAATATTTGAAGATAAGTTCTTAAATGAAACATGACATGACTTTAGAAATACATGACTTCAGAAATATCCTTTTTTTATTAACAACATTATTATTTTTATTAACAACTCATTGCCTGCTCTTCCGTGCTGAACACGTCAACTTTATCACTGCCGTTCGACTCGCTGGAGTCTGTTTGGACAATTGTTAAGCTTCAAAACCTTGCAATCTATATCGGCGCCGTTTACATTCCACCCGATCTGCGTTCTTCCGAAGAAGTCCTTGACGATTTGCATGAGAGTGTTAGTTTCGTTGCTGGCAAACTTAAACCAAATGATCTTATGGTGTTACTTGGTGATTTTAATTCACCATCACTCTCCTGGCAACCGTTTGCATCGTGCGTTAATCACTTCATTCCTACTGGTGTATCTCGTGAAAATGTTTCTCTGCTTGATGGAATGTCGGTAAACGGTTTGCTGCAATTATCTGGCATAAAAAATATACGCGGAAGTCAATTGGACCTTCTATTTGCCAATGCTGCCAATGCTATGCCTTCTTGGAGCGCTGCTCCCCCGTCATAGCTTCACCTGTTCCACTCGTCACGCTAGACAATCATCATCCTGCTCATGAGACAAGTGTGCTCCTTACGCACTCTCGCCCTGCATCCTCTCAACGAATACCTACGGCTCGTATGTTCGATTTGAGGAAACTGGACTACCAAAAGCTTCGTCATATTTTAGCCGGTACCGATTGGTCCTTTACTGATGCTGACTGTGACATAAATCAAGCTGTAGCAGCGTTCACTAATGTAATCACTTCCGCCTTCCCTTTCTGCTGTCCTCTCCTATCCTGTCTACCGATCCCGTCTTCGCTCCTTTTCCGTACCATAAACTCCTTCCTACTCCTTCGTGAATAATTGTATACTATAGTCAGTAAGCACTATTGCTGTAACCCAACGTGGCCGAGCAATTAATAAAATAAAAATAAATAAATAAATAAATTAATTAATTTTGTTTAAAAATAAATCATCTATTATCGATGTAATCTTTACTTTTAATATATTAAAGTTCACATTTGTATTCGAAGTATAAAAGTACAATTCTAGAATATAAGTACAATTTTGTTTCGATTATAAATTTTGTTTGATGAATAGCATTTCGTTTAATTTCTTAGGCAACAGTTTGTTTCTCTTTTCGGTTATAATATTTCCTGCTTTAGAAAATACACGTTCGCATGGCACTGATGTGGCTGGTATGCACAATGTTTTTTTACAATTTCGGACAACTGTGTATATAAATAATGTTTATTTTTCCACCAGCTAAGTGGATCATCCATATTATGCATTGCCTCTTCTTGTAAGTAGCGATCTATTTCGTGAGCAGTAGTTGCTCCTTGATCTCTTGTGGATGATTCTCGGCCTCAGCACAATTTTTCGATCGAAAAAATTCAATAGGCGCTCACGTAAAACTGACAGTATAACTATTTCTTTTATAACCCTACATGAAGTTGCCTCCCCCAGGTAAACAATTTTTAAAATAATTAATAAATAATTTTTTATCACTCAAAATACTGAAAAAGAACCAACACATTTACCAACTTGCTTTTACATAACGTTTTTCAACAACATCAATCTTGATATACGGAATTTTTCTGATATTCGAAAATTTCCGCACCTCAATGCGTCGCGGATTTTGCCCCATACAAAGCGGAACGATCGAATTTTTGTAGCATAGTTCATTTTGCTCGTGAGTGTCATGGTATACCAGTTTTCAAAAAGACCAGTAAAATGAACACCTTGGCGGCGAAATGAGTGTCAAATGACACCACAATGACAGCCGGATCTATCGAATTTTTTCGATCGAAAAATTGTGCTGAGGCCGTCTGTGTCAATTTCTAAATCGCGCCACTTGCGTCATAGCAATCCTTTAAATTTATCTTCATTGTTTGGCCTTGATGTTTCATTACGTTGCAAATTATCTGGGAGTTTTTGTTTGAGAGAAACAACTGTCGCATCATATTTTTCGCCTAAAAACTGTTTGTCTTTGAATGTTGGATCCAGGATTATGGCTTGATCTACTAATATATTATCATAGTTTTCAAATGTTTCTTTTAAATTGTAAGTTAAATTAGAAACAAGTTGAGCTACTTCTTCTGTCAACGCAGATTCTTGTCCTGCTCCTGCCATTTCAAAAATTATAGTTCTTATAATAATGCCAACTTTGGAAATAGTAACGTTTTGTTCGTCCATTACCTCTTTCGTTGCTAAATCGAAAAACTGTAGAACTGTTATTGCTTATTCGATTATCAACCAATCTTTATCAGTCAGCTTAGATTGAAATTTTAAGCTTGCCAAGCATGACACTAAAGGAATCTTATTTTTTAAGAATCGCTCTAACATATCAAACGTTGAATTGAAGCGAGTTGAGACGTCGTTTTTTAATTTTATTTCTGGTAGTTTTAAAATAACCTGCGTTTCATTCAATTTTTTTGCTGCTAAACCACTATGTTTGAAATGACCTATAACTCGTTTAACTTCATCAATTGCTTTATGTATACTGGTTTTTAAAGCGTTACGTACAACTAAATTCAAAGAATGTGCAAAGCATGGAAAATGGGGTATTTCTGATTCTAATGCTGCCTTCTTCATATTTGCAGCATTGTCCGTCACTAAACAAACTATTTTATCATTTGTTTTGAAATTTTCCGTAACTTTCTTAATCCACAGTAATATTTTTAGATGTATGTGATTCGTAAAATTCTGAGCATTCTAAAAGATATGTACGTAGTTCAAAGTATTCATCAATAAAATGGGCAGTAATAGCAAAAAAACTAACTTGATTTATGTTGCTCCATCCATCCGCTGTGAGTGAAATAGCTTTTGCTGGAATAAGATTAGTTTTGACGGACAGCAATGTTTTCTCATAAATGGCTGGCAATAAAGCATTTGTTAATGTTTTCCTACTTGGTAATTCGTAACTAGGGCACAATTTTTTATGAACGATTTAAAATACTTATCTTCTACCATACTATAAGGATAATACTCCTTGCATATCGTAATTAACAGCGTTTCGTCTAAGTCACGCTTTGCCTCGGCCGTCAGAGGTCTGCTGTTTGCAAAATAACGTTGTATGCCGAACATTTCTCCCGATGTATTTGTTGCGATGTTACTGTAAGATTCCTGGATGTTATCTGCAGGTGGGTTTTCTTGTGTTCTTTTAAAAGGAATTGTAATGTGCTTCCTTTCCATATGACGCTTCAAGTTGGAGGTGGATCCTCCGCGATATGCCAATAGTACATGACAATATCTGCACTTAGCTGTACTATCTGCTCTATGAAAATGCTGCCAAACATCACTTGTTTGAGGCATCGTCAATTAGTACCGTTGTAGTATTGTAAGCGTTTGTTATGTAGATCTAGGATGAATAACATTACACAATAAAAGATTAATTATTTTTGATTACCTTATACCACAGAACAACACGTTTATATCACGAAAATAAAAAATGAACTTACCTCAAATGTCGGCGTTGTTAAAACAATATTGTTATTCGAGTGTTTAAGTTTACTTATAGTTTTAGTTTACTTATACCATTTTATTAAACTTATACCAAACTGTCACAAAACTTTTCACTGAGATTTTAGTGGTTTTGATACTTTCATCACAATACACAATTTTTAGATTTTCACGTTTAAACTGTCTGTCTATAATTACCCGTTGTGACGCAATCGTCTACTTTTTATACTACTTTTTATTACCGTCAACCACGCAATACGCAAAAAAATACGCTAGACTTCAGCCAAAACTACGATAACCAACGTATTTCTTGCACTTTTTAGGTGCGGAACGAGCGCCATCTGTTGAAGAAATGGATGAACTATTTCAGACGGCGGAGAAAAACAACGGCCGAAACATTCAAAAATATTGGCGCCCATTCCTTCCTCCTCCTCTTCCTCTTACTCCCTCTCCCCTCCCTGCCTTGCCTTATACTTGCGCTTCAGCCCGTGCCTTTCACCGTCAGCTGATTGTGTGTATACGTTGGTGTATATGTACATTGCGATTGTGTATTGTATTTGGTGGGTATAGCATTTATTTATTGTGTGTGACCTTGACGATGCGGCAGAAGCTGGTTCATTTTGGGATTTAAAGTATTATCGGTGTATGAATGGTTTATTTTATTTCGTGCCGCTGCTGATGAGGCCATTTAATGCCCGTGCCAATCGAGGGTGAAGAAGCCAATTTCAAACAAGCGTATGAGAACGCCTAACACTAATCTATTTTTTTTTTATTTGAACATGTTTGATGCTTCAACGACCTTCTAAGCATCGTGTAGCACGATGTATAGTGGCAATATTTTTTTTTTAATGTGCCAAAATCTGTCTCGAGTTTTCGGGTCGCGACACACACACAATGCGGGGAAAGTGACCGTCCACTCTATCATGCCGCGATCCCCCTCCCCTCCCGGTGCTTTGGATGAGGATGCGCTACAAGTTAAGCCAGCAATTCTACCGATAAGTTAGCGGAAATCGATCGTGCGTGTACGCGCGTTCGGGGGTGCGTTCTCGCATACGCGCGTGCATGCGTGCGTGCGTGCGCGTGTGTGTGTGTGCGTGCGCGTGTGTGTGTGTGTGCGTGCGCGTGTGTGTGTGTGCGTGCGGGAACCCCAAAACTGTTTGATTCTGATGCGTGCATTGTCACCGGCTGCGTCTACACACTCCATTCTCAGAAAACGCACTGTACGCCACCCGATCGATTACCGCTACCTAGGAGACAATACAACCATTTAATTGGCACCACCATCTTTGCGACCGGTTCTGCTGTTGGGGGTATTAAAAAGACAAACGATCGAAGCAAACGTGCGTGTGATATGTAGCACATTTCTTTCCAATTCAGCTAGCGGCCACAGTGGAAACAACATTTTGAATTGAATCCATACAAAAGAGAATTCTGGTTTGGTTTATTACGGTGCGCGTATGATACTGCACCTGTCCGTCCAGAATCTGGTGGCTTGTTGGTTTTGAGTCGGTATCATGACGCCGTGCGACCGGCACTGCCTTGGAATGGGTTCGGATCGGTAGGTTCATGTTTTGGTCGAGTGCATTCCGTGCATTTGTCGCGCCACAGCGGTAGACCCGGCAGCACCAAAGTCAAAACAAAAACCTTCCCCGGGTGAGGACTGCTATGCTAAGTTCTTATTATTATTATTATCATTATTGGCGTAATGGCCTCCGCGATCAAGCCGGCCTTTTCAGGACTTGAGTACCACGTAGCCGGATAGTCCGCCCTTGCTACGGCGGACGGTTCATACGCGGTTAGAACCCACGACGGGAATGCAGATGTGCGGAATGATGGCGGTGTCGCGGGCCCACTCCTATCCAGCGTGCAACTTGCACACTGCCACACTGTCTCCTGCTCGATGCATACGCTCCAGGCAGGGGGAAGGATGCACCTCCACGATAAAAAAACACGGCCATGAACCAGCGGCGGAGCTAACGATAGGCGGACTAGGCGGTCGTCGAAGATCTCTATTCTGTTGTATGCCGTATGTCTACAAGTGGACAGATTTTTAGCGACAAGGGCCCCCGGAAAGACGGTCGTTACGGCTCCGTGGCTGGAGAACCATTTGAACCTCCCCTCTCCCCATGGCGACAACAATGTTAGGGCCTGTGACCGATGATCGTAGGGGTCCCATGGCCACCCCCCTTCCCGCCGGCAATTTAAGTATACTGTTCAATCTCCCAACAGTTGTGTGCCACTACCCCCTCCTCCCTGTCATCAGTTACCATTGACAGGGGCCTCAATTCGTCTTTCCGCCTTTCATGAACACCTTCCTTTCTTTGACCGATGGATCATATCATTTCGGAAAAAACACATTTGGCGACAGTTTTGCACACACACGTACGCTCATACCCTTGCGCAGACTATCTACAACATACGAAAGCAAAAGCTTAGTGTAACAAAGTTATGTTTAATGCTTAACACGTTCAGATCGATGGCAGGCCCCACTGCCTGCCAGTGAACTTTCCAGCCTGCGTTCTAGGTGCTGGTGGAAAGGAAAGTTGATGAAAATCAGCGGCGGGATGAACATGTTAATGCGAATTAGGATTCAGCGCGTTTCATAGCAAACCAGCGTTAGCTAGCGATTCCGTAGTCATTTTTACATTGCAGCAATTGAACTTATTGCGCTTCTTTTGTTTGATTTGTGAAAATGTAACTTCATCGCCGCAATGTTTGTTAACGGCATTTTTAGGCGCCACAACAGCCCGCGAGCATTGACCACACGCGAGAAAGAGATGGCGCTATGGAGGGAAAAAGCACGGACGACGGCTGACAGCGATTGGCCGTCTGACGCACCAACACATCCAAACCTTCGACAGCGCGCTCAGGCGAGGGGAATGAGGCGGAGCCAGGGACGGGCAGCTAGACGAGCTGCTTGACAAATTTGCCGTTGGAGAGAAAAGGAAGGCATGATAAAATTCTCAGAACGCCATAACGTCTTCCGTCGCTTTGCACAGCGGGAAGGAGATAGATCTGAATCTGAATTTTAGCGAAAACGCTTGGCGTAGTGTGGAATCCTGATAAAGATTGGTCTTCATTTGACGTTACTTGCAGTCATCAAGAAGCGAATACGAGACGTACAATATAGAGTGAAGTCGCAAAAATATATCATGTGCTGGGACTGGTAGGCCCTGTTATAACGTTGGCAAAATTAATACTTCGAGAAGTAAGTGAGCTTAGAACTGAGTGTGATGAGATAGTGCCGCAAGTTATTATTAATAAGTGGATTTGCCTTCGTAATGAACTGTTTCATTTGAACCATTTGAAAGTGCCACGCTGGATTCTTGCGATTAATACTAAGGTGATTGAGCTGACGCTTCTGATAATGCGTACGGAGCTTGTGTTTATAGTCGATGCATCAATGTCGATGATAGTGTAACAATGAATCTAATACGTAGCTGCTCACGCCTATAGCCAACTAAAATAGAAAAACGAAAGGCTATCACAACACCACATGCAGAGCTACTTACTGCACAGTTACTAGCTAGATTGGTTGTAAAAGAGATAGAAGCAATTGATGTGTCATTTAACAAAGTGTATTTGTGGACAGACTCACAAATTGTAAAAGCGTGGATGCGTCACCCTCCAGAACAATTACAAACCTACGTTGCGAATCGTGTTAGAGAAATTCATGGGTTTACAAAGGACCTTACATGGCGTTATATAACTTCGGAAAATAATCCTGCAGATATAATTTCGCGTGGTGAAACCCCCAAATGATTATTGCCTAATGAAGGGTGGTGGTATGGGCCCTCCTTCTTAAGAACAAAGAGTGTAGTCAAAATGCGTGTGAATCCAGAAAATGATTTTGAGGTTCCTGAGTTTAAGGGCAAGGTTACGTTGATTGCTGCAAGTATGAAAGATGTAAAGTTGAATTTTGAATTTACCAATGACTATAATAGACCGTTACGAATGATGGTTTATATAGTGCGTTTTGCGAAACACAGAGCGTCTAAAGGAAGTGACTTAAAGAAAGATTTACCAACAAGTGCAGATTTAGAGGATAGTTTGAAGGTAATAGTGCGGTGTATTCAACGTAAATCATTTGCGAGTGTTTGTCGAGCGTTAGAAAATGGTAATACGAAACATGAACTATTGAGCTTGAGACCATTTATTGATCCAGTGGATAAGTTATTGATGGTTGGAGGACGGTTGAAAAGTGCATTTATTCTGTATGATAGTCGACATCAGATGCTGTTACCAGCAAACCATAGGTTTGTGGAGATTCTTGTGCGACATTTACATGAAACGAACCTACACCAAGGACAAAAAGGATTTTTAGCAGTGGTTCGTCAACGGTTCTGGCCGCTAAGAGTAAAATCTACTATTAAGAAAGTGATTGCGAAGTGTGTTACTTGTTTCCGAGCAAACCATACTACCATTGAGCAGTTGATGGGTGATTTACCGTCCTACCGGGTACAACCAGCCCCAGTGTTTCATCAAACTGGTGTAGATTTTGCTGGACCATTTTTAATCAAATCTAGTTCTACTGGAAGAAAGCCATCGATTATAAAGACTTATGTGTGTTTGTTTGTGTGCATGATTACTCGTGTGCATGATTACTCGAGCACATCGAGCTAGTTTCCGACCTATCGACCGATGCGATGTAGAGGCCTTCCTCTTAGAATCTTTTCAGATAACGCAACAAACTTCGTTGGAGCGCACAACGAGTTGGAAGAACTGGCTAAGATGTTTGCTGAGGAAGAAAATGCTAAGAGAATCGTTTACGAGTGTACCAGCCGCGGAATCGAATGGTCATTTATTCCTCCAAGGAGTCCCCATTTCGGCGAGATTTGGGAAGCTGGTGTAAAACAAGTAAAACATCACCTTACTCGTGTCGTAGGGGGCCATCGATTATCCTATGAGTAACTGAATACGACTCTTATTCAGATAGAAGCAGTACTCAATTCAAGGCCTTTATCTCCTTGTTCTAACAATCCTTGCGATTTAACAGCCTTAACACCCGCACATTTTTTGATAGGGCGAGTAATGCAAACAGCAGCTGAACCATCATATTTAGATTTAAAATTATCTAGACTGTCCAGATCCAGATGGCAACTTGTGCAAACAATGGTACATCAATTTTGGAAGAGATGGACTGTCGAATATCTTCCTGATCTTCAGAATAGGTCAAAATGGAAAAACGAAGTAACAATTGCACAAGGAGCATTAGTATTGCTAAAGGAAACCAATTGTCCTACATTTCAGTGGCCATTAGGTAGAATAATACAGTTACATTCTGGAGCAGATGGTATTATCAGAGTAGTTACAGTTAAAACAGCAAAGGGAGAATATAAGCGCGCGGTATCAGAATTATGCGTTCTTCCCATTGATGATTGAAATACCTATTTCAATGCGGGGAGTATGTTTGATGTAATCGGTGAGAAGTGCACCGACTGCTATAAACGCACATCGATCATCCTCGCTGGATGCTACGACAGCGAGATCGATAGGACAGGTGTACGCGTCCGACCGATAGCGAGGACAATGCATGTGTGCGTTAGACGTAAGATGAAAAGCGAAGCACTCGGTTTAGGCAAAGATCAATTGTGAATTATAAAAATAAAATAAAAGTGAACTAAATAGAAATATTATCAAACAGTCTCTATAACAATAAAGACAAAAAAAATCACCGGGTGTCTAAACGGAAGTATCGACTGTCCTGTGCTGCTCTTGTGGGTTCAGCTATATGTGCCAGATCTCAATTCTCTTTCATAGAGCATATCTTTGTTTTCAATGATTCGCAAAAAATCTTTTGATTTAAAAAAATGTCAGATGGACAGATATTTTTTTAAATTCACAACGAACGGAGTCAGAAGAATATTAAAGTGGCCAAATTTTGCGCTTCGATCCTCGAAATCCTCGATGAAATTTGGGTAAAAATGAAATCATTTGATCAAGCTTTTAAGATAAGGATATTATAAATACTTACGTTATTTTCATCGAATACTCTGAAGACGAGAGATGCAAATTTGCTTGGATCGCCTTGAGGGAAAAATTGTTTATATATCTTAATGAATCCCTGTCAGAAAAGAGAAAAAAGGTGAAATAGTTAGCGGAATTACTACTAACTGATTTTAAATGAACGCATTGAGATTAGAATTGTTTATATATCTTAATGAATTCCTGTTAGAAAAGAAAAAAAAGGTCAAATAGTTAGCGGATTACACTAGCAGTTCTAACTGATTTTAAATGAAGAACGTATTGAGTATTGAGTATTGAGAACACCCGCTGTGCAAAGCGACGGAAGACGTTATGGCGTTCTGAGAATTTTATCATGCCTTCCTTTTCTCTCCAACGGCAAATTTGTTAAGCAGCTCGTCGAGCTGCCCGTCCCTGGCTCCGCCTCATTCCCCTCGCCTGAGCGCGCTGTCGAAGGTTTGGATGTGTTGGTGCGTCAGACGGCCAATCGCTGTCAGCCGTCGTCCGTTCTTTTTCCCTCCATAGCGCCATCTCTTTCTCGCGTGTGGTCAATGCTCGCGAGCTGTTGTGGCGCCTAAAAATGCCGTTAACAAACATTGCGGCGATGAAGTTACATTTTCACAAATCAAACAAAAGAAGCGCAATAAGTTCAATTGCTGCAATGTAAAAATGACTAAGGAATCGCTAGCTAACGCTGGTTTGCTATGAAACGCGCTGAATCCTAATTCGCATTAACATGTTCATCCCGCCGCTGATTTTCATCAACTTTCCTTTCCACCAGCACCTAGAACGCAGGCTGGAAAGTTCACTGGCAGGCAGTGGGGCCTGTCATCGATCTGAACGTGTTAAGCATTAAACATAACTTTGTTACACTAAGCTTTTGCTTTCGTATGTTGTAGATTACACAGATATGCTGAGCCGTCTGCGCAAGGGTATGAGCGTACGTGTGTGTGCAAAACTGTCACCAAATGTGTTTTTTCCGAAATGATATGATCCATCGGTCAAAGAAAGGAAGGTGTTCATGAAAGGCGGAAAGACGAATTGAGGCCCCTGTCAATGGTAACTGATGACAGGGAGGAGGGGGTAGTGGCACACAGCTGTTGGGAGATTGAACAGTATACTTAAATTGCCGGCGGGAAGGGGGGTGGCCATGGGACCCCTACGATCATCGGTCACAGGCCCTAACATTGTTGTCGCCATGGGGAGAGGGGAGGTTCAAATGGTTCTCCAGCCACGGAGCCGTAACGACCGTCTTTCCGGGGGCCCTTGTCGCTAAAAATCTGTCCACTTGTAGACATACGGCATACAACAGAATAGAGATCTTCGGCGACCGCCTAGTCCGCCTACCGTTAGGTCCGCCGCTGGTTCATGACGGTGTTATTTTTTATCGTGGAGGTGCATCCTTCCCCCTGCCTGCAGCGTATGCATCGGGCAGGAGACAGTCGGGGCGAGTACCGGCTTCGAACGACGAAATCCGTTCGACGCTCATGAGAGAATGAGAATCATGAGATACAACTGTCAAGCATTAAAAGACGTTTATATCTACGGTTCAAGGATGGTAAAGTTTTGAATTTTGATCTTTTTTGCCGTTGGTATTGGATTTCATTCGTTACATCATTATTGGATGATGTGTAATCAATTATAAGGCAGCTTTACTCATTTTCTTGAAATTTGAATTTAACTTAGTTCAAATTAAGGAGGGACGACAGGAATGGATTTACTTAATAAAAATGTATAAAAATACTGATTGATTTTATTTTAAAGAGTTATAAACGTTATTTAGATGGTGAAAATGTTTTGCGATATTTTTCTATAAAGTTTTCAACAATGTAACAAATTGATGTGAAAAACATTAAATTTAACCTTTACATATAATAGATATTGGTATGTTTATTTATATTCCGATATATTATGTTTTTATATACATTTTCAAAACTTTTTTTTATTAGAAATAGATCACAAAACATTTTCAAAATGTTTAATACCTCTAAATTCAATTTACTTCAATCATTTAAAGCAAAATTTAAAGCAAAACGTTACATTGAAAACAACATTCGTTCCAATTCCGCAGCGCAAAACCTCGCGGATTTCTCCCCATACAAACGGGAACGTTCGACCCCGACAGATATAACTCATTCTTTCACGCGCTTATTACGGTCTCTCAATGGTACGTTATTTTAAAACTGAGCGCCAAGTGAGCGCCTTCTGACAACCGCGGCGAACGGATCTCGTCGTTCGAAGCCCATAGTCGCCCGGAGTGTGACACAATGCAAGTTGCACGCTGGATAGGAGCGGGCCCGCGGCACCGCCATCATTCCGGACATCTGCATGCCCGTCGTGGGTTCTAATCGCGTATGAACCGTCCGCCGTAGCAAGGGGTGACTATCCGGCTACGTGGTACTCAAGTCCTGAAAAGGCCAGCATGATCGCGTAGGCCATTACGCCAATAATGATAATAATAATAATAAGAAGAACTTATCATAACAGTCCACACCCGGGGAAGGTTTTTGTTTTGACTTTGGTGCTGCCGGGTCTACCGCTGTGGCGCGACAAATGCACGGAATGCACTCGACCAAAACATGAACCTACCGATCCGAACCCATTCCAAGGCAGTGCCGGTCGCACGGCGTCATGATACCGACTCAAAACCAACAAGCCACCAGATTCTGGACGGACAGGTGCAGTATCATACGCGCACCGTAATAAACCAAACCAGAATTCTCTTTTGTATGGATTCAATTCAAAATGTTGTTCCCACTTGCGTCCGCTAGCTGAATTAGAAATAAATGTGCAACATATCACACGCACGTTTGCTTAGATCGTGTGTCTTTTTAATACCCCCAACAGCATAGCCGATCGCAAGGATGCCAATGCCAATGGTTGTGTTGTCTCTCAGGTAGCGAGATCGGAAATGCACCGACTTTGTAGCCGCAGCGGATGAAAATGTACGCATCAGAATAAAATAGTTTTGGGGTTTCCAAACACACGCACACACACAAACACGCGCGCGCAAACTGACACACACACAGACACGCGCGTGCGCGCACGCGATAAGGCACCTACGAACGCGCGCACGTAAGCACGCACCTTCCACCAAACCCCCCCTCCCCTTCCGCAATCATCAGCTATCATAAAGCGCATCCTCATCCCTAGCGCCGGGCGGGGTGGGGAATCGCGACATGATAGAGTGAACGGTCACTTTCCCCGCGCTGTGTGTGTGCGTGTGTGTGACGAGACAGATTTCGGCACATTAAAAAAAATATTTTATTGCCACTATACACTGTGCTACATGATGCTTAGAAGGTCGTTGAAGCATCGAACATGTTCAAATAAAAACATAATAGATTAGTGTTAGACGTTCTCCTACGCTTGTTTTAAATAGGCTTCTTCACCCTCAACTGGCAGGGGCATCGAATGGTCTCATCAGCAGCGGCACGAAATAAAATAAACCATCAATACACCGATAACACTTCAAATCCCAATCCAGCTTCTCCCGCATCGTCTCAAGGTCACACACAAATTAATAAATGCTAACACCCACCAATAACAATACACAACCGCAATGCACATATGAGTATCAACGCATACACCGCAACAGCCAATCAGCTGGCGGCGGAAGGCACGGGCTGAAGCGCAAGTAAGACAGGGCAGGATGAGGGAGGGAGAAGAAGTGGACGAAAAAATGGGCGCCAATATTTTTAAATTTTTTGACTGTTTTTTTTTGCTCCGCCGCCGTAAATACTCTCATTAGTGATGGGCGTTTCGGAGCGCACCAACGGCTCCGGAGCCGGCTCCGGACTAACGGCTCCGGAGCCGGCTCCGACTTTTTCCCGGAGCCGGCTCCGCACCAACGGCTCCGGAGCCGGCTCCGCACCAACGACTCCGGAGCCGGCTCTGCTCCGACGGCTCCGGAGCCGACTCCACACCCACACCCACCTACGGCTCCGGAGCCGGCTCCGCACCAACGGCTCCGCACTAACGGCTCCGTAGCCGGCTCCGGACTAACGGCTCTACACTCACGCCTCCGTTCCATAAATGAATATATATTCTCGCACGTGTGGAAGCTAACACACGATATGATTGCAGTATTGGCATGCATGACGTTGTGTAGCATTCGTTAGTCTCGTCTTTCTTAACAATATTCAAAACTAATCGATGTTTTTTTTTTGATAAATTCTTTTAAACATGACCTACTCCGCAATTTACGGATTACCTCGATTGAAACTTCATTGAAAAAGTTCTTTTGGTCCTTTGTGTTAAAACCGGCTCCGGAGCCGTTGGAGCGGAGCCGTTGGTGCGGAGCCGGCTCCGGAGCTGTTGGTGCGGAGCCGGCTCCGGAGCCGTTGGTGCGGAGCCGGCTCCGGAGCCGTTGGTGCGGAGCCCGCTCCGGAGCCGTCGGAGCGGAGCCGGCTCCGGAGCCGTTGGTGCGGAGCCGGCTCCGGAGCCGGCTCCGAAATTGCCTGGAGCCGGTCGGAGCCGGCTCCGGCTTCGGAGCCGTTTTGCCCATCACTAACTCTCATTCCAAACGTCACTGTGACTGGTCGAAGATTCTTTGCGCTTCGACTATTTTCAATATTATTCCGAGAAAACCTGAATCATTGCTGAACCTGTTGCTGGTGTAGGTGACTTCATTGCCTGGTTTTGTTTAACAACTGGATTATTCACCGTCAATCACCTGGAAACGTTTTCCGGCCCACAATCATTACGTCGCTTCAACATCACAATCAATCGCTCATCCACAAAGCAATGGCTGGTATTTGTTCCGCCTGCGCTAACGACATCGTAGCTGCTGATCGCATTGTGAAATGCCAGGGTTGGTGCAACTCTGAGTTTGACTTCTCATGCAGCGGACTTTCTGAGGAACTGTCCGCTACTATAGAGTCCTGTGCACAACTTTTTTGGGCCTGTAAAGCCTGTGTAAAGTTTCACAAGGATCCGCGTACGGCCGTGTTGAGGTCATCCACCCTCATACACTCACACTTCTGTCGACCTACTGTCCAGCATAGCCGACCTTAAAGCGGGCCTCCGTAGCGAGCTGTCACAACATACCACAGCCATTAAGTTAGAGCTTCTGGAAGTTTTAAAGGCGGAGATCCGTTCCTGCTTGCGATCGACGCATGCCGCCACCGATTTACCGTCTCAACGGCCCATTCATCACAATTCAGCGCCTAAATTGTTTAATTCAGTGGTTAAAAATATCCCTGGTACTAGTACACCCACACTACAACAGTATCCATCATTAGCCGCTTCTCTTAGTGTGAGTGCGTACGAAACGTCATCCTTCACCAATATGCCACCAGTTTACAACCCGCAAACACCACTACTCAGAGAATCGGGATCGCCGCTCGATTCTGACACACTAGACACCATCCCACACACTGATACGCGAATGTGGCTATTCTTTACGCGTTTCTCCCCATCGTTTACCACTGAGCAGATTTCTCTCATGGTGCAAGTACGTCTAGCACTCGATAAGCGGGATGTGTTTGTACACCGTCTGACGAAGCTTGGTGCCGACACTAGTACACTCTCATTTATCTCATTTAAGGTGGGCATACCAGCCACTCTACGCAACAAGGCTCTCTCACCTAAGACATGGCCCTCTGCTCTTACCTACCGAGAGTTCCGTGACTATCGGACCAATAATTATAACACTAATACCTGTGCAACAACTGAAACAAATTCGATGCTCGATCAAAACGTTACTCTCGCTACCGAAACTTATCATAATCCTCTCTCACATTCTGGAGGGAGTGCCGCGATGCCAACTACTACAACAGATACGCTCGCACAGCCCGTTACGATTTCCTCACCTGCCATGACCACTACAGACACAGCTTTGTTTACAAACGAAACACTTCTTGACCTTAACGAGCGAATGCTTGTTACCACCACACCTACCAGGTCACCTCCCGAATGCTTAGCCGCTCCTAAAAAAAGACCGAAGCGAAACGCTAAACGGACTGATGAATCTGCTGACGCTGGCCCGTCGGATGAATAGCAATCTTGCACTGCATCCGGCGATGCACCTCGTTCAGCTCATCCCAGTCTCTCTATCTACTACCAAAATGTACGTGGTCTACGAACGAAAACTACAAATCTTCGCCTGGCGCTATCAGAATCAGAATATGATTTTATCATTCTCACCGAGACTTGGCTTACTCAGTCCATACCTTTTTCGCTCCTCACTGACGATCATTATCATATCTACAGGTGCGATAGGAATCTTTCCAACAGTGCCCTCTCACGCGGTGGGGGGGTTTTAATTGCATGTTCCTCTTCAATACCGACATGTGAAATCGCATCGCCTAATACCATACTGGAACAACTTTGGATCAAAACATTGCTGCCAGGTGTCTCTGTTTACATCGGCGTTGTTTACATTCCGCCTAGTCATGCGAATGACCCCGCAGTGATGAACGCTTTACATGATAGTGTACGTGAAATTTCAAGCCGCATTAAAGAGAGCGATTTATTATACGTCTTCGGAGATTTCAATAAACCTGATATCAGATGGGAGCTGACTAATACATCTGAAGCCACCGATTGCTCTCCATGTTATTCTGTCATGCATTATGCACCTTTATGCAGTTCCGTGGCTAATACCGATTTCGTGGATGGGTTGCATAGTACCGGATTATTTCAGTTGAGTGGTATTGCAAATCAATCTGGGCGTCAATTGGATCTGGTCTTCGCAAACCTTGCCGCAACCAATATTTTGTACGACTCAATCACACCTCTGCACTCTGTGAACGGTACTTCGGCTCTAGAGAACTCCCTCCCATACGTAACACACTGTAGTATTCCACTTCTCAGTGAGGACTTTCATCATCCTTCATTGGATATGATGATTTATTATCCCGTACAACTATCCCACACCACCAACAGTCACACTAGCAGTACAGTCAATAGAAATTTCTTCAAAACGAATGTGGAACGTATGAATTCTCTTATTGTGTCGTTTGACCGCAATTTTGACTGCTCCAATTTTGCCACTATCGACGAAGCCACCGATTTCTTTAGCGTTTTTATGCGCTCAGCGATTAACTCCTGCGTTCCTGTTGCTCGACGAAAGTCTGGCCCCGATTGGTCTAATACATCTTTAAGACGGTTGAAAAAAATAAAATCAAAAGCCTACGCGGATTACAGTAGAACGAGATCATCGCTGCATAGGAGAATTTTTTTCGATGCACTGAACAATTATCGTCGACATAATCGTGTGCTCTACCGCTCCTTCATTCGCCGTACTGAAAGGCAGCTGTTTTCTAAGCCGACACGGTTCTGGTGCTTCTGGAACAAACGGCGCAATATAAGAAGTACCCCAGCGTCAATGAGCTACAATGGCCAAACTAGTATCGATACATCCGATATTTGCAACACTTTCGCCAATCGTTTCGCTGATGCATTCACCCTTCCTGTTCACAATCCTAACACACTAGCAGAAGCCACCCGCAATACTCCATCAGATTTCTATCGATTTTATTATACCCACAATTGACGAAGCATTAATTGCGCGCACACTCAACGATATAAAACCATCTACATCATCTGGACCTGACAATATTCCCGCATACATTTTGAAGCACTGCCGTCAATCACTCGCACCCATTCTTGCCAAAATATTTAATGATTCCCTTATGCGTGGCACGTATCCTGCGTCCTGGAAACACGCGCGAATGGTTCCTATCCATAAAAAAGGCAGTCGACTTCATGATAGTAATTATCGTGGCATTGTATCCCTATGAGCTTGTGCAAAGGTGTTTGAGCTCATTCTATACAATCCGCTACTCACAGCAGTTCAAAACTATATGAGCCCTAGTCAGCATGGATTTCTCCCAAGGAGATCTTCCACCACAAATCTTGCTGAATTTGTTGGCTACTGCTTCGACAACATGGATCGTGGTACTCAAGTTGATGCAGTATATATCGACTTCAGGGCTGCGTTCGATAGTATCTCTCATGATATTCTACTTTCGAAACTAAAAAAACTCGGTTTCCTCGACTGGCACATCACCTGGCTGCGTTCATATTTAACTGGTCGTTCGTACTACATAAGCATAGGATGTCATCGTTCTCACTCCTTCACCAGCTCCTCCGGTGTGCCTCAAGGGAGTAATTTGGGACCGCTACTCTTCCTCATCTATATAAATGATCTATCTTTCGTTTTACCGCCAGGACAACACCTAATGTACGCCGACGATGTAAAAATATTCGCTCCAGTTAGAAACGACAGTGACTGTGTACGCCTTCAAACGATCCTTGAGAATCTGGATAGCTGGTGCAGCAGAAACGCCCTCCAAGTGTGTGCTGATAAATGCCAGTGTATATCATTCAGCAGAGCTCGTCACCCCATCACGTTTACATACACTATGCTCAACACGGCTTTGGCTCGCACGACATGTATCCGTGATCTGGGGGTGGTACTCGATCAGAAGATGTCATTTCGCCCTCACATTGATAGCGTTGTTTCGAAGGGAAATCAGCTACTTGGTTTAATTACGCGGACCTGTAATGAGTTTACCGATCCCATGTGCGTCAAGTCGATCTTCTGTGCCATCGTAAGGTCGTGCCTGGAGTACTGCTGTCCGATCTGGTGCCCGCTTGGCGTTGGTGACATCAATCGCCTCGAAGCCATTCAACGGAGACTCACCAGGTACGCGGTTCGACTCCTTCCATGGCAATCTCACCACGCTCGGCCCACCTACCATCAGCGGTGTCTGCTTCTCGGACTTGAACCACTCTGCTCTCGACGTAAAAACGCCCAATGCCTTTTCATATTTCGGCTCCTTAACGGAGAGATCGATTCCCCGGCATTACTAGCCAGCATCAATTTGTTCGCTCCCTGTCGGATTCTTAGATCCAATTTCCATATCCGTGTACCGCGTACCCGCAACAACCATAGCCAGGGACACCCCATTATACGTATGTCCCTCGAGTTCAATGAAGTGTTAGATTTGTTCGATTTTAGTATGTCTACATCTACGTTCAAGGAGAAATTGCGTCTACGTCACATTTAATGTTCGCCTATAACTAGAGGTCTATTTATATGTTATAAATGATCATTGTTACACATATCTTACTTTAATTATAAGGTTGCCGATTAGACACAATGGTCCGTCGGTTGTGTATGAAATAAATAAATAAATAAATAAATAAATAAATAAATAAATAGTTCGTCCATTTCGCCAACAGATGGCGCTAACCCTGCGCAGGCCTGCGCAGGAATCGCTGAAGTCCCGCGCGGGGAACGGGCCAAAATCTGCGCAGGCCATTTTGGTACATTTCCTGCGCAGGAAACAGCTCGAATTTGCGCAGCGGGGCCATAACTGCTGATATACCCAAAATGTATCGGCAAATTCGAGTGCTTACACCAGATATTCGATTTCAGATAATTCTTTGGCGATATTGCGCTGAAGATCCAATTGACTTTTAATCATTGGAAACAGTAATGTATGGCTTGACACCATCCCCCTTTCAAGCAACTATGTCATTGTTGCAGACAGCATTAAACCATAAAGATGAGTTCCCATAAGCAGCAAGGGTGCTGAAACAAAATACATACCCGCTGCGCAAAGCGACGCAAGAAATCATGGAGTTCTGAGAATTTCATCATGCCATCTTTTTCCCTCCAACGGCAAATTTGTCAAGCAGCTCGTCGAGCTACCCGTCCCTGGCTCCGCCTCGTACCCCTCGCCTGAGCGCGCTGTCGATGGTTTGAATGTGTTGGTGCGTCAGACGGCCAATCGCTGTCAGCCGTCGTCCGTGCTTTTTCCCACCATAGCGCTATCTCTTTCTCGCGTGTGGTCAATGCTCATGAGTTGCTGTGGCGCTTAAAAAACCGTTTATACACATTGCGGCGATGAAGTTGCATTTTTACAAATCAATCCAAAAAAGCGCAATAAGTTCAATTGCTGCAATATAAAAATGACTAAGGAAAAGCTAGCTAAAGCTTGAGGGTTTGCTGTGCAACGCGCAGAACCCTAATTCGCATTAACACATTCAGCCCGGCGCTGATTTTCATCAACTTTCCGTTCCACCAGCACCTAGAACGCAGGCTGGAAAGTTCACTGGCAGTCCTTGGGGCCTGCCATCGATATGAACGTGTTAAGCATTAAACATAACTTTTTTTTTGCTTTTGCTTTTGCAAAGCTTTTGCTTTCGCATGTTGTAGATTACACAGATATGCTGTGCCGTCTGCGCAAGGGTATGAGCGTGCGTGTGTGTGCACAACTGTCGCCAAATGTAATTTCTTCCGGAATGTTATGATCCATCGGTCAAAGAAAGGAAGGTGTGCATGATAGTGGCGGATTAGGGGAATCGGGGTCCCTAGGCGGAATGACGAGTTGAGGCGCCTCTAAATGGTAACTGATGACAGGGAGGAGGGGGTACTGGCACACAGCTGTTGGGAAATAGAACAGTATACTTATATTACCGGCGGGGGATGGGGGGGGGCCTTCTCGGGAGATCTTCTTCGACCGCCTAGTCCGCCTAACGGTAGATCCGCCGCTGGTTCATGACGGTGTTTTTTTACTGTAGAGTGCATCCTTCCCCCTGCCTGCAGCGTATGCATCGAGCAGGAGACAGTGTGGCAGTATGCAAGTTGCCCACTGGATAGGAGCGATCCCGCGGCACCTCATTACTCACATCTGCATGCCCGGCGTGGGTTCTAACCGCGTATGAACCGTCCGCCGTAGCAAGAGCTGACTATCCGGCTACGTGGTACTCAAGTCCTGAAAAGGCCGGTATGATCGCGTAGGCCATAATGACAATAATAATAATAATAATAATAATAATAATAATAATAATAATAATAATAATAATAATAATAATAATGAGAAGAAGAATTTAACATAGCAGTCCACACTCGGGGAAGGACTGCCGGCAATCGGCGTCATGATAACGACTACTAACCAACAAGCCACCAGATTCTGGACGGACAGGTGCAGCACCATACGCGCACCGTAACAAACAAATCCAGAATCCTCTGTTGTATGGATTCAATTCAAAATGTTGTTTCCACTTGCGTCCGCTAGCTGAATTAGAAATAAATGTGCAACAAATCACACGCATGTTTGCTTAGATCGTGTGTCTTTTTAATACCCCCAACAGCAGAGCCGATCGCAAAGATGCCAATGCCAATGGTTGTGTTGTCTCTCAGGTAGCGAGATCAAAAATGCGTGGTATTTTGTAGCCGCAGCGGATGAAAATGTACGCATCAGAATCAAATAGTTTTGTGGTTTCCAAACGCACACACACACACAAACACACAAACACGCGCGCGCAAACTCACACACAAATACGCGCGCGCAAACACACACACACACACACACACACACACACACACACACACACACACACACACACACACACACACACACACACACACACACACACACACACACACACACACACACACACACACACACACACACACACACACACACACACACACACACACACACACACACACACACACACACACACACACACACACACACACACACACACGCACACCTGCATGAACGCGCGCACGCCAGCACGCACGCACGCACACACACACGCATGTACGCGCGCCCGCGAGCATGAAAGCGCGCACGCCAGCACGCACCCACGAAAGCGCGCTCGCGAGCACGCACCCCCGAAGTCGTACAAGCACGCACTCCCCCCCCCCCCCCCACTAGACCACCCCCCCACCCTCCACGCATGATCGATTACGGCTACCTTATCGGTAGAACGGTTGGTTGAGCTTTCTTGTAGCATCCTCATCCCTAGCGCCGGGCGGGGTGGGGAATCGCGACATGATAGAGTGAACGGCCACTTACCCCGCGCTGTGTGTGTGTGTGTGACGAGACCCGAAAACGCGAGAAAGATTTCGGCACATTAAAAAAAATATTATATTGCCACTATACATTGTACTACATGATGCTTAGAAGGTCGTTGAAGCATCAAACATGTTCAAATAAAAACATAATAGATTAGTGTTAGACGTTCTCCTACGCTTGTTTTAAATAGGCTTCTTCACCCTCAACTGGCAGGGGCATCGAATGGTCTCATCAGCAGCGGCACGAAATAAAATAAACCATCAATACACCGATAACACTTTGAATCCCAATCCAGCTTCTGCCACAGCGTCTAAAGGTCACACACAAATTAATAAATGCTAACACCCACCAATAACAATACACAACCGCAATGCACATATGAGTATCAACGCATACACCGCAACAGCCAATCAGCTGGTGGCGGAAGGCACGGGCAGAAGCGCAAGTAAGGCAGGGCAGGGTGAGGGAGGGAGAAGAAGCGGATGAGAAAATGGGCGCCAATTTTTTTAAATTTTTTTGACCGTTTTTTTTGCTCCGCCACCATAAATAGTTCGTCCATTTCGCCCACAGATGGCGCTAAACTTGCTCGACCCAGCGCAGAAATCGCTGAAGTCCAGCGCGGGGATCGGGCCAAAATCTGCGCTGGCCAGCGCAGATTTTGGTGCATTTTCTGCGCTGGAAACTGCTCGAATTTGCGCAGCGGGTACATACATATACATATATATGGGTCGAGCAAGTTTAGCGCCATCTGTGGGCGAAATGGACGAACTATTTATGGTGGCGGAGCAAAAAAAACGGTCAAAAAAATTTAAAAAAATTGGCGCCCATTTTCTCATCCGCTTCTTCTCCCTCCCTCACCCTGCCCTGCCTTACTTGCGCTTCTGCCCGTGCCTTCCGCCACCAGCTGATTGGCTGTTGCGGTGTATGCGTTGATACTCATATGTGCATTGCGGTTGTGTATTGTTATTGGTGGGTGTTAGCATTTATTAATTTGTGTGTGACCTTTAGACGCTGTGGCAGAAGCTGGATTGGGATTCAAAGTGTTATCGGTGTATTGATGGTTTATTTTATTTCGTGCCGCTGCTGATGAGACCATTCGATGCCCCTGCCAGTTGAGGGTGAAGAAGCCTATTTAAAACAAGCGTAGGAGAACGTCTAACACTAATCTATTATGTTTTTATTTGAACATGTTTGATGCTTCAACGACCTTCTAAGCATCATGTAGTACAATGTATAGTGGCAATATAATATTTTTTTTAATGTGCCGAAATCTTTCTCGCGTTTTCGGGTCTCGTCACACACACACACACAGCGCGGGGTAAGTGGCCGTTCACTCTATCATGTCGCGATTCCCCACCCCGCCCGGCGCTAGGGATGAGGATGCTACAAGAAAGCTCAACCAACCGTTCTACCGATAAGGTAGCCGTAATCGATCATGCGTGGAGGGTGGGGGGGTGGTCTAGTGGGGGGGGGGGGGGGGAGTGCGTGCTTGTACGACTTCGGGGGTGCGTGCTCGCGAGCGCGCTTTCGTGGGTGCGTGCTGGCGTGCGCGCTTTCATGCTCGCGGGCGCGCGTACATGCGTGTGTGTGTGCGTGCGTGCGTGCTGGCGTGCGCGCGTTCATGCAGGTGTGCGTGTGTGTGTGTGTGTGTGTGTGTGTGTGTGTGTGTGTGTGTGTGTGTGTGTGTGTGTGTGTGTGTGTGTGTGTGTGTGTGTGTGTGTGTGTGTGTGTGTGTGTGTGTGTGTGTGTGTGTGTGTGTGTGTGTGTGTGTGTGTGTGTGTGTGTGTGTGTGTGTGTGTGTGTGTGTGTGTGTGTGTGTGTGTGTGTGTGTGTGTGTGTGTGTGTGTGTGTGTTTGCGCGCGCGTATTTGTGTGTGAGTTTGCGCGCGCGTGTTTGTGTGTTTGTGTGTGTGTGTGCGTTTGGAAACCACAAAACTATTTGATTCTGATGCGTACATTTTCATCCGCTGCGGCTACAAAATACCACGCATTTTTGATCTCGCTACCTGAGAGACAACACAACCATTGGCATTGGCATCTTTGCGATCGGCTCTGCTGTTGGGGGTATTAAAAAGACACACGATCTAAGCAAACATGCGTGTGATTTGTTGCACATTTATTTCTAATTCAGCTAGCGGACGCAAGTGGAAACAACATTTTGAATTGAATCCATACAACAGAGGATTCTGGATTTGTTTGTTACGGTGCGCGTATGGTGCTGCACCTGTCCGTCCAGAATCTGGTGGCTTGTTGGTTAGTAGTCGTTATCATGACGCCGATTGCCGGCAGTCCTTCCCCGAGTGTGGACTGCTATGTTAAATTCTTCTTCTCATTATTATTATTATTATTATTATTATTATTATTATTATTATTATTATTATTATTATTATTATTATTATTATTATTATTGTCATTATGGCCTACGCGATCATACCGGCCTTTTCAGGACTTGAGTACCACGTAGCCGGATAGTCAGCTCTTGCTACGGCGGACGGTTCATACGCGGTTAGAACCCACGCCGGGCATGCAGATGTGAGTAATGAGGTGCCGCGGGATCGCTCCTATCCAGTGGGCAACTTGCATACTGCCACACTGTCTCCTGCTCGATGCATACGCTGCAGGCAGGGGGAAGGATGCACTCTACAGTAAAAAAAACACCGTCATGAACCAGCGGCGGATCTACCGTTAGGCGGACTAGGCGGTCGAAGAAGATCTCCCGAGAAGGCCCCCCCCCCGCCCCCGCCGGTAATATAAGTATACTGTTCTATTTCCCAACAGCTGTGTGCCAGTACCCCCTCCTCCCTGTCATCAGTTACCATTTAGAGGCGCCTCAACTCGTCATTCCGCCTAGGGACCCCGATTCCCCTAATCCGCCACTATCATGCACACCTTCCTTTCTTTGACCGATGGATCATAACATTCCGGAAGAAATTACATTTGGCGACAGTTGTGCACACACACGCACGCTCATACCCTTGCGCAGACGGCACAGCATATCTGTGTAATCTACAACATGCGAAAGCAAAAGCTTTGCAAAAGCAAAAGCAAAAAAAAAGTTATGTTTAATGCTTAACACGTTCATATCGATGGCAGGCCCCAAGGACTGCCAGTGAACTTTCCAGCCTGCGTTCTAGGTGCTGGTGGAACGGAAAGTTGATGAAAATCAGCGCCGGGCTGAATGTGTTAATGCGAATTAGGGTTCTGCGCGTTGCACAGCAAACCCTCAAGCTTTAGCTAGCTTTTCCTTAGTCATTTTTATATTGCAGCAATTGAACTTATTGCGCTTTTTTGGATTGATTTGTAAAAATGCAACTTCATCGCCGCAATGTGTATAAACGGTTTTTTAAGCGCCACAGCAACTCATGAGCATTGACCACACGCGAGAAAGAGATAGCGCTATGGTGGGAAAAAGCACGGACGACGGCTGACAGCGATTGGCCGTCTGACGCACCAACACATTCAAACCATCGACAGCGCGCTCAGGCGAGGGGTACGAGGCGGAGCCAGGGACGGGTAGCTCGACGAGCTGCTTGACAAATTTGCCGTTGGAGGGAAAAAGATGGCATGATGAAATTCTCAGAACTCCATGATTTCTTGCGTCGCTTTGCGCAGCGGGTAGTTTTTTGCGTCGTTTTGCGTCAAAAAATACGCAAAATAATACGCTAGACTTCAGCCAAAACTACGATAGCCAACGTATTTCTTGCACTTTTTAGGTGCGGAACGAGCGCCATCTGTTGAAGAAATGGATGAACTATTTCAGACGGCGGAGAAAAAAAACGGCCGAAACATTCAAAAATATTGGCGCCCATTCCTTCCTCCTCCTCTTCCTCTTACTCCCTCTTCCCTCCCTGCCTTGCCTTATACTTGCGCTTCAGCCCGTGCCTTTCACCGTCAGCTGATTGTGTGTATGCGTTGGTGTATATGTACATTGCGATTGTGTATTGTATTTGGTGGGTATAGCATTTATTTATTGTGTGTGACCTTGAAGCAGAAGCAGAAGCTGGTTCATTTTGGGATTTAAAGTATTATCGGTGTATGAATGGTTTATTTTATTTCGTGCCGCTGCTGATGAGGCCATTTAATTCCCGTGCCAATCGAGGGTGAAGAAGCCAATTTCAAACAAGCGTATGAGAACGCCTAACACTAATCTTTTTTTTTTATTTGAATATGTTTGATGCTTCAACGACCTTCTAAGCATCGTGTAGCACGATGTATAGTGGCAATATTTATTTTTTTAATGCGGGGAAAGTGACCGTCCACTCTTTCATGCCGCGATACCCCTCCCCTCCCGGTGCTTTGGATGAGGATGCGCTACAAGTTAAGCCAGCAATTCTACCGATAAGCCCCCAGGACAATCGCATGGCAATCGGATTGAACGCGCAACATTTTCCATACAATCCGTAGTGTTGCGTTTTCTTCGCGCCAACTTTGCCTGTATTTTCAATGAGCCAAGCGATTTTACCCCCTCCTACACGCATTGTATCCTACAGCACGCTTGACGCGGCAACGTTCACCACATACACACACACATCTCCACACTCAGGGTACGACATCTTCCCTGTTGCTGTTCTGGACTCAGACAAAATTTGTGTTTCTACACTTATTGTTCAAAAAAGTAGTAGCTCTTAAGATCTGAATTTACAAACAAATATCAAAATGTTATGTTCTGCTAATGATATTGCACTAAATTTAATTGCACTACATTAAGTTTTTACATATCTTTCGTAAAAGTTCGTCAGAGTATGAAAATGTCGATTCAATTTGTCATGAATAACTTAAATTTCAAGATTTTCGCGCATAAAATTATGACGCGCGCTGTGTGTGCGGCGGTGTAATTCGCTACTCGTATAGCCGTCTCGCTTCTTCTTGTGTGTGCTTTACCGTTGCTGACCGCTTCAAGAACATTGCTGCTCACACACACGTCAGTCTGTGGCAAACAATTGGAGGGGGAGGATGTGTCGGTTTGCTCCAGAAATCGTGTGTGATTTTGGTGTTCTGGATTTGGTTCCATCGCTGTTTGTTTTGGTGAATTTGAAAAGGTAAGAATCATCAACCGATGTAGAAGTGTGAGAGTAAGATGATGCTGATGGTGACTGATGCTTTTCTTTGTTTTTTTTCGGCTTTTATCCACTGATGGCGTCGAGCATCGCCGAGGATGTGATCGAATGCGGAATATTCTAAACGAGGAGCTTCATTCCGGATTTTGTTTGCAATAAGGTAAGTTATGATAACACACAAAGCATACCAAAAAAGAGTGAGTAATCTTATTCTTAACTTTCATTTCTTCAACAGCGCTGAACTCATCCTCCAGCTTACAACGAACGGTCAACGGATGAGGAAGGAGAGGAGGGACGGCAAAGGTACACGCACAAACGTGCACACCTCAGCCTTGTCGGAGAACGAGAACACGGGAGGGGGAGACCGGCAACGTAGGTTCTATACGTTCTTCATTTACGCTCCCTCGTGCGTTCGTGCGTGCGTGCACGCGCGCGTCTGTGTGTGTGTATGTGTGTGCATGCCTGCGTGCGTGGCTGTGTGTGTTTTTGCCGCTTCGCTTAGCGAGATCCCACGGGATCACCTTGTGAAAAACACCAGAGAGGGGAGGGGTAGGTGTATGTGTATGTGTGTGTATGTGTGCTTGCATGCGTACGTGGTTGTGAGTGTGTTTTTTGCTGTTTCGCGATCTCCTACGGAATCAAAAGGGGGTGGGGGGAAACACGAGGGGGGGGAGGAGTGAGGTGTGTGTTTGTGTGCTAGCCTGCATGCGTGCGTGGCTTTGTCTGTGTGTGTTTTTGCGTTCGCGTTCTCCTACGGGATCACCTTGCGAAAAACACCATGGGGAGGAGAAGGTGTGTGTGTGTGTTTTCTCTTCTTTGTCGTTTCGCACTCTCCCGTGGGTCTCCTTGTGTGCGTTAGTTTTTTTGTTTTTCAAGAAGAAAAAAAAATACTTCGAAAAATACCAGTGGGGAGGGTGTGTGTATGAATGAAAGAATGTGCTTAGAAAAAGAAAGTAGAAAATAAAAAAAATATTGAACAACGGATTCGTAAGTGTGTTTGAACTCATTGCTATCCGAAAAAAAGCGAGAGGGGGCTCTTGAAATGTAGTACACATGTATGCAACATGTATCGTGTCGCCGCGACGGTGTATCTCGCTCAATCCATTAAGCCTGAAAAGTGCTTCTATCGGATCGTCTAATCGGGCGCCATTTAATCAATCCGTTAGCGAAAAGTCGCATGGATTTTGGTACCGGGGAGGTAGCGGAAATCGATCGTGCGTGTACGCGCGTTCGGGGGTGCGTTCTCGCATACGCGCGTGCATGCGTGCGTGCGTGCGCGTGTGTGTGTGTGCGTGCGGGAACCCCAAAACTGTTTGATTCTGATGCGTGCATTGTCACCGGCTGCGTCTACACACTCCATGCATTCTCAGAAAACGCACTGTACGCCACCCGATCGATTACCGCTACCTAGGAGACAATACAACCATTTAATTGGCACCACCATCTTTGCGACCGGTTCTGCTGTTGGGGGTATTAAAAAGACAAACGATCGAAGCAAACGTGCATGTGATATGTAGCACATTTCTTTCCAATTCAGCTAGCGGCCGCAGTGGAAACAACATTTTGAATTGAATCCATACAAAAGAGAATTCTGGTTTGGTTTATTACGGTGCGCGTATGATACTGCACCTCTCCGTCCAGAATCTGGTGGCTTGTTGGCTTGGAGTCAGTATCATGACGCCGTGCGACCGGCACTGCCTTGGAATGGGTTCGGATCGGTAGGTTCATGTTTTGGTCGAGTGCATTCCGTGCATTTGTCGCGCCACAGCGGTAGACCCAGCAGCACCAACGTCAAAACAAAAACCTTCCCCGGGTGTGGACTGCTATGCTAAGTTCTTCTTATTATTATTATTATCATTATTGGCGTAATGGCCTACGCGATCATGCCGGTCTTTTCAGGACTTGAGTACCACGTAGCCGGATAGTCACCCCTTGCTACGGCGGACGGTTCATACGCGGTTAGAACCCACGACGGGCATGCAGATGTCCGGAATGATGGCGGTGCCGCGGGACCGCTCCTATCTAGCGTGCAACTTACATACTGCCACACTGTCTCCTGCTCGATGCATACGCTGCAGGCAGGGGGAAGGATGCACCTCAACGATAAAAAAACACGGCCATGAACCAGCGGCGTACCTAACGATAGGCGGACTAGGCGGTCGCCGAAGATCTCTAGTCTGTAGTATGCCGTATGTCTACAAGTGGACAGATTATTAGCGACAAGGGCCCCCGGAAAGATGGTCTTTAGGGCTCCGTGGCTGGAGAACCATTTGCACCTCCCCTCCCCCTACGGTAACTACAATTTTAGGGCCTGTGACCGATGATCGTAGGGGTCCCATGGCCACCCCCCTTCCCGCCGGCAATTTAAGTATACTGTTCAATCTCCCAACAGCTGTGTGCCACTACCCCCTCCTCCCTGTTATCAGTTACCATTGACAGGGGCCTCAATTCGTCTTTCCGCCTTTCATGAACACCTTCCTTTCTATGACCGATGGATCATATCATTTCGGAAAAAACACATTTGGCGACAGTTTTGCACACACACGTACGCTCATACCCTTGCCCAGACGGCTCAGCATATCTGTGTAATCTACAACATACGAAAGCAAAAGCTTAGTGTAACAAAGTTATGTTTAATGTTTAACACGTTCAGATCGATGGCAGGCCCCACTGCCTGCCAGTGAACTTTCCAGCCTGCGTTCTAGGTGCTGGTGGAAAGGAAAGTTGATGAAAATCAGCGGCGGGATGAACATGTTAATGCGAATTAGGATTCAGCGCGTTTCATAGCAAACCAGCGTTAGCTAGCGATTCCTTAGTCATTTTTACATTGCAGCAATTGAACTTATTGCGCTTCTTTTGTTTGATTTGTGAAAATGTAACTTCATCGCCGCAATGTTTGTTAACGGCATTTTTGGCGCCACAACAGCTCGCGAGCATTGTCCACACGCGAGAAAGAGATGGCGCTATGGAGGGAAAAAGCACGGACGACGGCTGACAGCGAATGGCCGTCTGACGCACCAACACATTCAAACCTTCGACAGCGCGCTCAGGCGAGGGATACGAGGCGGAGCCAGGGACGGGTAGCTCGACGAGCTGCTTGACAAATTTGCCGTTCGACGGAAAAAGATGGCATGATGAAATTCTCAGAACTCTATGATTTCTTCCGTCGCTTTGCGCAGCGGGGCATTTTCTCATCCGCTTCTTCTCCCTCCCTCACCCTGCCCTGCCTTACTTGCGCTTCTGCCCGTGCCTTCCGCCGCCAGCTGATTGGCTGTTGCGGTGTATGCGTTGATACTCATATGTGCATTGCGGTTGTGTATTGTTATTGGTGGGTGTTAGCATTTATTAATTTGTGTGTGACCTTTAGACGCTGTGGCAGAAGCTGGATTGGGATTCAAAGTGTTATCGGTGTATTGATGGTTTATTTTATTTCGTGCCGCTGCTGATGAGACCATTCGATGCCCCTGCCAGTTGAGGGTGAAGAAGCCTATTTAAAACAAGCGTAGGAGAACGTCTAACACTAATCTAATATTTTTTTTATTTGAACATGTTTGATGCTTCAACGACCTTCTAAGCATCATGTAGTACAATGTATAGTGGCAATATAATATTTTTTTTAATGTGCCGAAATCTTTCTCGCGTTTTCGGGTCTCGTCACACACACACACACAGCGCGGGGTAAGTGGCCGTTCACTCTATCATGTCGCGATTCCCCACCCCGCCCGGCGCTAGGGATGAGGATGCTACAAGAAAGCTCAACCAACCGTTCTACCGATAAGGTAGCTGTAATCGATCATGCGTGGAGGGTGGGGGGGTGGTCTAGTGGGGGGGGGGGGGAGTGCGTGCTTGTACGACTTCGGGGGTGCGTGCTCGCGAGCGCGCTTTCGTGGGTGCGTGCTGGCGTGCGCGCTTTCATGCTCGCGGGCGCGCGTACATGCGTGTGTGTGTGCGTGCGTGCGTGCTGGCGTGCGCGCGTTCATGCAGGTGTGCGTGTGTGTGTGTGTGTGTGTGTGTGTGTGTGTGTGTGTGTGTGTGTGTGTGTGTGTGTGTGTGTGTGTGTGTGTGTGTGTGTGTGTGTGTGTGTGTTTGCGCGCGCGTATTTGTGTGTGAGTTTGCGCGCGCGTGTTTGTGTGTTTGTGTGTGTGTGTGCGTTTGGAAACCACAAAACTATTTGATTCTGATGCGTACATTTTCATCCGCTGCGGCTACAAAATACCACGCATTTTTGATCTCGCTACCTGAGAGACAACACAACCATTGGCATTGGCATCTTTGCGATCGGCTCTGCTGTTGGGGGTATTAAAAAGACACACGATCTAAGCAAACATGCGTGTGATTTGTTGCACATTTATTTCTAATTCAGCTAGCGGACGCAAGTGGAAACAACATTTTGAATTGAATCCATACAACAGAGGATTCTGGATTTGTTTGTTACGGTGCGCGTATGGTGCTGCACCTGTCCGTCCAGAATCTGGTGGCTTGTTGGTTAGTAGTCGTTATCATGACGCCGATTGCCGGCAGTCCTTCCCCGAGTGTGGACTGCTATGTTAAATTCTTCTTCTCATTATTATTATTATTATTATTATTATTATTATTATTATTATTATTATTATTATTATTATTATTATTATTATTATTGTCATTATGGCCTACGCGATCATACCGGCCTTTTCAGGACTTGAGTACCACGTAGCCGGATAGTCAGCTCTTGCTACGGCGGACGGTTCATACGCGGTTAGAACCCACGCCGGGCATGCAGATGTGAGTAATGAGGTGCCGCGGGATCGCTCCTATCCAGTGGGCAACTTGCATACTGCCACACTGTCTCCTGCACGATGCATACGCTGCAGGCAGGGGGAAGGATGCACTCTACAGTAAAAAAACACCGTCATGAACCAGCGGCGGATCTACCGTTAGGCGGACTAGGCGGTCGAAGAAGATCTCCCGAGAAGGCCCCCCCCCATCCCCCGCCGGTAATATAAGTATACTGTTCTATTTCCCAACAGCTGTGTGCCAGTACCCCCTCCTCCCTGTCATCAGTTACCATTTAGAGGCGCCTCAACTCGTCATTCCGCCTAGGGACCCCGATTCCCCTAATCCGCCACTATCATGCACACCTTCCTTTCTTTGACCGATGGATCATAACATTCCGGAAGAAATTACATTTGGCGACAGTTGTGCACACACACGCACGCTCATACCCTTGCGCAGACGGCACAGCATATCTGTGTAATCTACAACATGCGAAAGCAAAAGCTTTGCAAAAGCAAAAGCAAAAAAAAAGTTATGTTTAATGCTTAACACGTTCATATCGATGGCAGGCCCCAAGGACTGCCAGTGAACTTTCCAGCCTGCGTTCTAGGTGCTGGTGGAACGGAAAGTTGATGAAAATCAGCGCCGGGCTGAATGTGTTAATGCGAATTAGGGTTCTGCGCGTTGCACAGCAAACCCTCAAGCTTTAGCTAGCTTTTCCTTAGTCATTTTTATATTGCAGCAATTGAACTTATTGCGCTTTTTTGGATTGATTTGTAAAAATGCAACTTCATCGCCGCAATGTGTATAAACGGTTTTTTAAGCGCCACAGCAACTCATGAGCATTGACCACACGCGAGAAAGAGATAGCGCTATGGTGGGAAAAAGCACGGATGACGGCTGACAGCGATTGGCCGTCTGACGCACCAACACATTCAAACCATCGACAGCGCGCTCAGGCGAGGGGTACGAGGCGGAGCCAGGGACGGGTAGCTCGACGAGCTGCTTGACAAATTTGCCGTTGGAGGGAAAAAGATGGCATGATGAAATTCTCAGAACTCCATGATTTCTTACGTCGCTTTGCGCAGCGGGTCGTACCTACACAACTCCCTCCCGACAATGGCACTCAAATTCTCTCATTTTCTCATGCCCTCTCTGTCACATTCGTAGCTCGATCTCCCTCTTCTGGGACTTAGCGTTCCGAACGTGCGCTTTTGCAACGGTCATTTCGTACCGCTTCGATCTCATCACCTTCTCTCCTCTCCGACCCCCCTTTTTGATCCCCGCTTTGGGGCTTGCAATTTTTTGACATGTCAAGTGAATGTGTGATGGTGAACAAAAAATTGTGTAAACAATTGTCAAATTGTGCAGCGTCGTGTAGTGATTTTGTGTGCAGTGCTTTTTTTCGCATTTTCAGCATTATCTCTAACGTTCTGTCTTTAAATTTGAGCAATTTATATAACCTCCAACTTTCATCATGTCTTCGAGCCAGGATACAAATATTTCGCGAAAACGCAAGCGTTATTTGGAGAAGTACGAGCGCCAAACGGAGGCAGAATGGACACAACCCAAACCTTATACATCGACCGAAATTATTCCATTGCCATCTACCTCAAATGGTAAGTTAATTAAACGAATATAGTATTTGTTATGTATTTTAGGTTGTGCTTAATGCTACGATACAACTTGAAGGCCACACACTGCCGTTTGAATCGGCGTTAGGAAGAGCAGTTTGTTAGTGTACAAGCTTCTAGCGTAAGCATGTCATTGGCGTGCTTATGTTATGAAATATTCATATTTGGAGCATGGGAGGAATATTTTTGTGGAAACATGAAATTAAATTGTGTGAGCGGAGGAAATCAGTCCGCGATGTCGCGTGGTATTTGTTTTAGTAAGCCAATCAATTGGTTTAGCGTCAATGTTCTCTGGCTGGCTGTAGAAGATAAACTTTTCATGAAGGAGCATTGATGTAGTCATACGCGTAGTCATACATTAAGAGGCACCGGCAAACGAAACAAAAACACACTTCTCGACGCACTTCTCAAGACCATTCTAAAAGCATTAGGAACGGCAAGCGCTTAGTGAGACCTGTGGCCGGAGTTGATCTGTCTGGTCGCGGATTGGAAGGAATAGCTTTTCATCGTCCGCGTATAGAGAAGCATCTCCTTTAAACACGATCATATATGGCAAGATTGGAATGGAACCAAGCCAACAGCTGCCCGGATAGTCCGTCACGTAAAGCTTGTTAAGCAGCAAGTAAAGCTAAAGCTTGTTAAGCAGCAAGACTTACGTAACGATGTTAAAAGCAGCTTTGATACACCGCGTCGATCTGGTCCTGTGGCAGAGGCAGACATACTCAACCAGATTGGCGGTGGTTGAACGTTTCCACCGCATGAGAAGTAGCCCATACAATAGCAGCGCGAAACCCTTAGCGCAACCGCAGCATGCCTCGGTAATTACGAGCACTAAATGTATCCCGCAGCACTTCAGCGTAGTGTAGCGGGCGGGAATTATTTCGAGCACAGGAACTTCGAAGGAAAGTGAGCTCTGAAATTTAAGCGAAGTATAGCCACGATCGAACTCTCGATCGCGCTTTTATTATGTGCTAATTATTTGTGACACGGACGAGGGGATGTGGCTGGTTCTGGTTCGGGTTGTCCCATGAGGTGTACATCGTCGTCAGCAAATTGGGTTGGTGGGGGTTCGAAGCTCGGGCGGATCATTCGGCGGGGAAGGCATCAAGTGACCGATCGTTCCACTGTCGGTGCTGTTCTGTCAGTTCGGTCATTGGTGGTCGGCCTGGTTTTAGGAGTGCGTTGAACCCCACGCTATGAGGTAACTATGTTGACCGTGTATAGTTGGCTGCGGGTTCCAGGTTCGCCTTTGGATAGCACGCGAAGCACGTGTCGTCGGTCGTATTATGTCTTTGGAAGCGACAAGAAACAAAAAGGGTCGCTTCAGTAGTAATAAGCCAAATCCCATCCGTTCCTGGGGCACCGAAAGGATTGAATTTTACAAATTGTAGATGGACTGTTACTGCTAAGTCCATTGCATCTGATAGAGCTGGAAAATCTAACGATTTTTGGCTAGCACCAGCAAAGTGTGAGATGTACGGTGTAGTGAACGGTGAAGTCAAGGCAGGTTGTTTGTTACTTCAAATTTTTATTTTTTCCTGATTCTCTTCCTGTCCGTTTTCCTAAGCCCCTCGAAGGGTCTAGAGAGAAAAATTGTTCGAGCCCGTTGGATCGTATCCTTTTGACTCCTTAAAAAATTGACTAGCGGGAGGCCGCATTTGCATGTGTAGCTATCATTTCCTCTTCTACGGACAAACCGCCGTACACGATATGGGAAGGGATATCCAACTAAGGATGCCCAGACTCCCCGCTGTCAGTGTCTGCTCCGTCAATCTCTTCCGCTTTTCCTGACGGTTCTGGCGATGCCGTTGCCGAAGTCTCGCCATCCTTGCGCGTATAGTCTCACCGCTGTCCGCGGTGATGATGACGGCGACGGTGGCCGTTTGCTACGCCGTACTTCCGTGTAGAGCCCTTTTCGCATCATGCCGGGCCCGCCGGACAGCGTCTGGGTCGGACCGATTGTCGGATTTCTCCAACTTAGCTTAGGTGCGCGTTCTTGATGCCAGCAGCGTTGGAGTTATGAAGTGATGCACTTGGCGGCTTCGCCACGTGCCAAACAAGTACAGCATATGCATTGTCGAGTAAGCGATCGGCACGAGCAGACTGCCTCGTATCTAGCGAAATGAATTTGGGCTACGTTTGCCCATTTATTTGCTATGTTAGTTGATATACCCGCTGTTTGGCCACTCACTGTTTGGGGGCTGTATTTGGGATAAGATGGATAGTAAACAATTTTTTTTGTATTGGTGAGAATTATTTATAGAAGAACATGCTGAGCATAGTTCATCTCAAATACCTTAGGGTATGCTTTTTTTATTCAGCAGGAATGGTTGAAAAAGGCCGTATTGCCCGCAATACCATAATAACTTTATTTGTTCTTCGTGTTAATCATCAAGTTCGTTAAAGGTAAAAGATGGGTAAATCAGCTATAGGTTCAATAGAGTCAGTTTTTTTTGTTAAGTATGTTGGTGATGTTTTCTTTTACTACTGAAAAAGGGGGAATTATAATAGTTGTTCTTAAATATTTCCAGGACTGTAAAAATCACACAAAACTAATTACGTTGTGTTTTTGTCTTGCCTTTTCAGGTGAAAACAATGTATATAGTAGCAGTACTTCTGGTGATGGTTTCAACTTGCCTAACATCTATCCAACTAACAACGATTTACTTGAAGGTGACGGTGAGTTAGATAGTACTAACCCTTTTCCAGCTATTTTTTCAGATTCAGATAGTGATCACGAGGATACCGATCGCGGCAGTGATGATGAAGATATCACAGCGTGTTGGGAGGAAGCCTGGGCCTTCATGGGTAAATTATCACCCATTGAAGGCCTGAGAACATGGGCTATTGTTAAAAACGTGCCGCGAACGACGCTCAATTTACTTTTGGCGGTCTTGCGGAATTTGTATCATTTAGACGTTCCAAAAGATGCGCGGACATTCCTCAAAACCCCCACCGAGGTCGGTTTGGAAGTACAAACGATCTCGGGCGGTGAATTTTGGTACCAGGGGATTGAGACGGTCCTACGCAACTATTTTAGGTAAGTGCTTATAAATTTTTATTTATTGGGTTGCATAGTGTTCCTAATTTATTTTTTTCCTTTCTTACAGAAATACCATTCCCGAACACGACACTTTAAAAATACAAATGTCGATCGACGGGCTTCCCCTATTTAAGAGTTCCACTAAGCAATTGTGGCCAATTCTAATATGGGTGGAAAGTTTGCCTGAGGCTCCGGTAATGCTTGTCGGGCTTTTTTGCGGACAAACTAAACCGGGGCTGGTGGAAGAGTTCTTAGGCCCACTAGTGGAGGACTTTAATAGACTCCAAGAAACAGGCTTGCGGTGCGGCGACAAAGTGGTACGCTTATTACCAAGTGCTTTTGTCGCCGATTCTCCAGCGCGGGCATTTGCTAAAGGTATGCAAAGCACTATTGTTATGAAAATTAAGAATATTTTTTTATTTAATGTTTTGTTTCTTTCCAGGTACAGTTTACTTTAATGCAGCGCATGGGTGCTTAAAGTGTACCTGTGTAGGGGTACACCTCAACTCGGAGCACAAAATGATTTTTGAATCCGTGGACGCCGAACTGCGTACGGACGTCGGCTTTAAACAACGAGTAGACAAAGACCACCACAAACCATGGCGATCACCATTAGAAAAGCTCAAAAATTTTAATATGATCGACGGTGTTCCCTACGAAGGTCTCCATCAGTTTGATCGCGGGGTGACCCTAAAGCTTGTTCTAGGGTTATACGAGGGAATTTTTGAAAATTTTGAAAAGTGGTCACCCCGACAAAAGGAAGCCGTGAATACTTTTTTGATAAAGACACGGCTTCCTTCGGAAGTGAATCGCCCTATGCGATCCTTCCGCTATCGCCATTTTTGGAAGGCCACCGAATTTCGGTCCTTCCTTCTTCATATTAGTATTGCGGTCTTGAAGGATTTTATGTCTTTTGATGCATTCAATCACTTCTTGTGCTACTTTTGCAGTGTGACGATTTTTAATTCAACGGCACACAAGCATCTTTGGCCTCTTGCGGAAAAGTTCTTATACTACTTTGTAAAGAACTTTCCGCAGTATTATGGTCGAGCCCATATGACCAGCAACGTCCACAATCTCCTGCACGTGTCAGGAGACGTTTACATGTTTGGAGCGGTTCCTGAATATTCCGCATATCGTTATGAGAATTATCTTCAAATTGTACGCCGATATGTGAGATCGGGCACGCATGTAGTAACACAGGTAGCCGGCCGTATGCAAGAAATTGCATCAGTGCAAGTGGCTACCAATCGTGTTACTCAAACATACCCCCGATTGAAGGGCAATGGTGCCGGTATACACGTAACCGCCGATTTTGTCCTACTGCCAAACTTTAAGGATCAATGGTTTTTAACCACCGAAAATGGCATTATAAAATTTTTAGAAGCGAAGAGGATTTCTTCGCTGTTGTACACCGTAATTGGAATCCAGTATGAAACCTGGACGGAGCAGTTTAGTGCGTCGGTAGACGGTGAACAGTTATCGTCTACCGACCTACATATCTATAAGATAGATGAAAATGGTCCGTCCAGGTCGGTGGAAATACCACATTATGCGATCAAGTGCAAATTTGTTGCACTTCGCCTACCCTCTACTTCCTTCAAACATCCTGATCCGCAACTATCTTCCAGTCTAATCTCCTTAACTCCCCTTCTCCATACTTTTCAATAAACTAACTATATCAACTAACATATTTCATGTAACCCGTCACTAACTGTCCCCTTTTCTGATTAACATTTTTATTAATTTATTATTGCTTATATTTTAAGTTCTATTCCTTTTCTAAGTTATATGATCGCATACGATGTGTTTCCATCACTATACTGGATCTTTGTTGCCCGATTTAACGTGGGCCGACCACTTTGACCGCTTTGTGCATTATAAAGCTCACAATGGTCATTTGTTAAGGTTTTTTTTAATAACATGGTTAGGCTAGATTAGTATATTAACACGGTTAGGTTAAGTAGTATATTAGATAGTATTAGAATAGCAGATTTGTTATGGGGAGACAATGACCATTGTTGGTACATAGCTTTATGTTTGCCATGCGGGGCCCCATGCACTGTAATGCCCGCGTTTCCGCAAGTCTTGTACTAGTGAGCCGTTGAGATCTCTAATTAAGAGCTACTGTGTCCTCGTGATCATGGAAGCAGGGGTTTTATGGTAGGATATGGGTGATGGTTGTTTTAATTCTTTAATTGTTTAATTTTTTTGTCTCTTTGGATTCTACCCATTTTGACTAACAAACTAATACACTAACATGCTCTGCAAAGGGATGGGATCCGAAGCCCCTTTGAGGGATAATAGAGGCTCTCCCATTCAACTCCTATTCCGACACGTCCTTGTCGTGCAGAGTGTTAACATGTGCCAGCCAAGCTACGATACACGGACTAGTTTGCAACTACTCGGGCGGAAGGTGGCACATGGCAAATCGGAAAGGGGATTGTAAAGGAAAGTAATTGGGATGTTTCAATGCCTGGCGGGATAAAATAAATTAACACAGGGATACATTAACATTATACAAAGTGCAAGAGACATTTTATTTATAGGAAAGCGAATTATTATTGAACAGTTTAAATATGCTCGTGGGGTTCATTTTTATGTTCCAGGAAACTTTTTTGACATGAAGTATAACGACAGTAGAGGAAGGATGGATCGATAACTAGTACTGTAAGTTAATGTTTATAATTAAAGTCAAAGGACTTGCGTAGAACAAATTGATGTGACGAACAAATTGAAGTTTGAAATATTACTTAATTCTTAACATTTAAGAAATCGCACGGCAAATGTTTGTGTTTAATTTAGATTATTTTTTATTCTACTTTTTTAGGTAATCAGGCATCAACTTTACCGCGAAGACTGACTTTACTCTGGCGGGGAAAATTTATAGTTCCTTCTCTCATGCCCGGTGGACACCCGGATGCTTTTACCGTGGATTAAGGATATCTACCAGGTGAGTTAATCTTGTGTTTCAACTGACTGATATTTAACCCGGTTTGTCACCTTTCTTCCAGTAGACTATTTGCATCAAATCGAACGGTGGTCCGTTCTCTGAATGCCGGTCACTTTGTGAATATGGTACACAACGGCATCGAGTACGGTGATATGCAGCTGATATGCGAAGCGTGCCACCTGTTGCTGATCGATTTAAAATTTGCCATGCCAAAAGAGAATAATCTCCATGTGCAGCAGGAGGATCACGACGAATGACCTTGCCTGCTTGTGCTTAATCTTTAAGCAGATGCATGAACATAAACCGCTTAAACATACACTACTTCAGGCAAGTACACTTTAGGGACCTCTATTCCAAACACGCTCTAATGCTAGTATGTTCATTATATTTTCAGCCTACAGATATAGATTGTCGGGCCACTTTAAGCCACACGTCTAAGCCATTAGACCAAAGTAATCAACTGACAAACTGCGTTGTTAGATTGGAAGCAATTCAGGATACTTATGCAGAAGCAAGTAGTGTTCTGTTTGGTTATAGTTGTACATACTAACACTGCTAATAAGGGTAGTAAGAATGAATGTCATTATGCGTAACTTAAAGAAACTGTTTTATACTATATGGAGGTATGATGCATCCTAACTAAGCATAGTAAATAACAAATGAATTGGTTTTTTTAGGGTTCATCACTTCAAACACTTGCTATAGCCATTAATACTTAAGGAGGGTTAACATATTTTAACGAAAGTAGCTATTAATTCTAGTTTTGAAATTGATTTGATAGTAAGTAATCATTCCTACCCATATTTTATTTTAATCGTGAAACATAACGACGCAACTAAATTGATTATGTACTGATCATGGTGGTCACAAAATTATTATAAATCAAAAATTAAAAAAAAAATTAAAAATTGGGTTGAAAGTAAGTGCAAAATAACATAAATAATAGCTGTTATATATACGGTTCAATAGCAACTTTTATTGGAATTAGTTCATATTCGGAAGTTTAGTTCATGTCTACAAAAAGTTTTTTAAACGCCTAATCTATACATTTGAACAGTAATCAAAAACTAAAACTAATGCTTATATATTTACAAAACCTTACAAACTACTCTTTACATTCTTTTTTTTGCGTGTGTATTCGCCCCGGCTCACACTTTTTATAGCGCCTGTTTTTTTGGCCCCTGTTTTAGCGTTGCTGAACTTAGAGACGAAAAATTTTTCAACGCCTTTGTCTCCCACATCAATATTTCCTACTGCACCTATTGTACGGAATAATTTTAGTACATGCTTATGTTTTCTAAACTCTATTTTTCGACCATTTCGGCCTCTTCCGCTCCATCAGCACTCCATAAGAAAAACCCTGTTGAACATAAGATACAATGCATCATGCATTCTTCTTTTCCCTTGTACAGCTGTAATCTGTTTACTAAGCCATTCCTTCATTTTAACAAATTGTTCCTCCAAATTAAGGCTTTTATCGAACTCTTCCAGGGCTGATTCTGATGCAATCAATGCAAACACAAATTCAGTTTCCTGTTCAACCGGAACACTATGGTCATCATTAGAATTCGGAGAAGGTTGTGTTAAAAGCTGTTGTTGCTGCACAAGTACCTCGTCCAATTTTAGATGGACGTCAGAAATCATATTGGTGAGCGTATGTAGCTGTCTGTTATTTTCTATAGCAATGCTTTCAGCAAAACTTCCATTACCGGCATTAGATTTTTCCATCAAGACCTACAATGACGATGAAGGAAGTATCAATTTTGTAGTTTGTTTTGTTTACAACTATAATGATGCTCTTAAAATATACTTACAGATTAGCAGCACTAGCAAACAGTAAAAAAAATAACTTTACACGAATACACGAAGTCGGTATCACAAGACGCCTACAATAATGGAAAAGTTAGTAAAAGGAGTGATATGTTGATATTTTTCACAAATAATTATTAGTTTTATACTTACAGATTATTAGCAGAGCTCGACTATGCCTTCCTCCAGACAAGTGTAGCGTTTAAAATCGAAAAAATCGGAAGCTTCGACGTACACACTACATGGGCATAACACGCAGTTTTTATACAATAAAAAGTAAACAAAGCAGTTGCGTTTGATTTTTTTCATTTTGACAGCGGGTGTGGTGATGGATTGAGCGATTTGGAACAATCATTCTCCGGACGGGATTCGATCCGATCCGTGACGTCACTGAGTGCCGGTTCATTTTATGCTTATTCTCTGAGTTCTGGTTATACCAAGCAGCAGAGAATAAGCAAAGAATAAGCATAAGCGGTTTCCATACAAACTCTCTCTGAGATTGTTGAAAGGGCTGAATTCATCGAACGTGTTCGAACTGGTGTTCGATCTGTGTTCTGTTGGTATTGAAATTATACCTATACAATTCATTAGATCGAGCCCGTTCAAACGGATTAGTCATTGTTCGCGAATGAACTGAACTTAATTGATTGCGCTCATCATGTTGATCCATATTTAAGTAGTTTTTTTTTTAATAGAATCCTTAAGTGTGTATAAGGCATGGGGTACAATATATGCAGGAGACATTTTTGCTCGTATTAGTTTTTTACATGCTTTACATGTTTTACAGTTTTTGGTCGGTTTTGCGATGGATTGTGTTGACCAGACAGCCGAGTGTTTAATGTTTTTAAATAATTGGTTTCAACCGCAGAATGAGTACTTCTTTGGCTACAGTATGCGTCTATGGTGGGTAAATGAAAAAGATAACGAGCGTTCTTTGTGAATAAAAACCTCATGAAGCAAAGAACGAAAGAATCGTCGTTCGCGTTCGGTTCTTTTTGGTGAGCGAACTAGTTCGTTCGCGTTCGGTGAAAAGAATCGTTTTGCCCATGCCTAGTATGGAGGCATGGTCCATTCGGGGCTTGAACCCATGACGGACATGTTGTCTATTTGGAATAAGATAACCCATTAATACACATTCATAAATACACAAATGCATACTAGACAAACCTCAATTTAATTGGAAAACAAAAAAATCTTAGTCTACTACAATTGTTAATTTGACAATGAAACACTGCAATCGAGCAGATATCGTCTTTTTTAACCGTCCTTTATTTTCACGACTTCCATTGGCGATCGCACCCATTAATTCAATAATTAAATTACTCACCTGTTCTGTTAATAAACCATTGGGGCAGTCCTTTAAAAATCCTTTATGCCATTGTCGAATTTCTTTTTCTGTAACTGTAGACAAAAAATAGAATTTTAATTATATGCCTAGCACTTCTAGAAAATTGATGAGTATGCAAGAGTTGAATAACTTACAGCGCTTATATATACACTGAGACTGTTGCTGATACATATATGTGAGAGAACTGACAACCAATCTATCATGCCAGTGCATAGTAGGCAGTTAAGATATAAGCTTTTCAAGGATTGTATAGACATATTCAGCGAGTTACCGTTCCCGACAACCGACATAGAGCGACAACGTCTCGTGCGACAAAAAAGTAGCTCAAATTTCACTCTGCGTGGATTAAAGCAGCTCATTTGAACCAGCTAACCTATATTTTTATTGTACACAAACATCAAATTTTTTTTTAATTGAGTACAAATTTGTTTTTATGAATTTGGAATGAGTCTGGCTCGTTCAAAAAATAGGATGATTCGTTTATTTTGGATGAACCAGAAATGTCGCGTGAGACAAGTATCTCTGTTTGCAAAATTGAGCTTTTTTTTTGCAAATTATACAGAATTGTTCGGAAGTAGGCGTTGACGTGTATGGCGATTCTGTAGTGTTGTCATATGTTTAGTTTACACCCTGTGCCACAATGTTTAGTTTTTCATTCTTATTTTTTTTAGTATCAAATTATCATTCCCCAAGCATTTTAATACATAAATTAGTTAAAAATAGCATTTTTTTTCGAAGCCCGTTTGTTTACTACTGAAGATTTATCCAAGCTGCAGTCCAAGGGGTACGAAAGATTACCAAAGGGTAGGATGATAGCTCTACAGTATAGCCGAACATGTCAACGCCTACTTCCGAACAATTTTAAATCTGGCTTAAAGAGTCTAGTCTAGACCAAAACTACAACTCCCTAAACATGTCGATAAAATCCTCGAAACCCCTATAAAATGCTGGGATAAAACTTTGTGCATGAAATATGAACCCAAGCGATTCAAAACGCGGAAAAGTAGCGAAAAGAGTAGCTCGTGAAGTAGCTTCTACTTCCCGTGCTACTTTGGTTGCTTAGAGTCAGAAAAATGTAAAACATATGGGTTCCAGGAAAGATCAAAAAATTAGTACTCGAGTGAACACACACACGCAACGACTCACGCTTACGTTGTTCTACGCCCCCCCCCCCCCCCCCTTCTTTGAATTCTCTATACTCCTCTCTTGTCTCTCCCACCTACCTTACTATCCCACACAGATCTATTGTTAGATCAACACTGTGTTGTCGATTTGATCAAAAAAACTTTTTCTTCGCCATCAAATTTGTTACTTGGTGTGTCGGTGATCCGATTGTATCATCGCGACTTTGATCAGAGCGTGCGGTTAAAACGACCTTTTGTATTGTGTTGTACGTAGCCTGTGCGGGAAAATTTAAAGAGTGCGCGACGAGTGTATGTGAGTGTGTGGGGGTGGGGGAGATAGATACAGAAAAAAATTTCGCTGCACATAAACACATACATTCTCACTATGCTAGTTGAGCTGCGAAAACATAACATGGAGGGAATATACTCGAGCGTTCACGCATGAGAGCAAGCGAGCGTGGTGTAGAGCAGGGGTCTCCAAACTTTTCAGTTCGCGGGCCGAATTGGTTCACAATCAACCTTGTTGAGGGCCATTTTGAAGCTACCCTTAGAATGCGTGGAAGTTCAAATTCTCGTTTTAATAAGAAAATACTATTGAAATATATAAAATTTCTGCAGCTTTCTTTTATTAAATCTTGGTTTTCATCTTTATGAAGTAAAAAAAAAACGATTATGTGGACTCTTCGATGAAGGGACCCCGTCGGTAAGGAGGCCCCGTCAATAAGGGGCCCCGTGCATTTGGTGTCTTGGTGTGGATGGTCGGTGCACGAGCTCACCAAAAAAACGCGGAGACATTTGCTGCTAAAATCCAATCCACAGAACACTGAACAGAACGCTGCGTTTAACCTCAAAGAAAACCCGTTACAACAGCCACAAACACACATCATACACAGACAAAAATGTAAAGGCCCCTACACAAAATTTCAATACACCGGCTCGTAGCCGGAGAAATTAGCAGGAAAAATTTACACCAAGCTCGCGTTGCTTTAAAAAGCCTAGGAAGGTCGTTTGGTCAACGGTGCTTCAGTGGGGTGAGGTTTCATTCGAGAAATGGTTAAATCGATGTTATTTTGTGCACTCTTGGCTGGGATGAACCGTCCTGTTCTTGTATACGGGGCCCCTGCTACCGCTTTGCGATTGTGTGCCAAAAGCAGACAGCTGTTTCACACGAAAAATGGTATTCACGTTCCTGGCCTGGGATAGTGGATTGTGTGTGTCTTTTAACACTTTGACCGCCAGCCTGACGTCACAGTTTTTGAGTGAGCACGTAGCGCATGGCAAGAGAGCGATGAGAGCGACAGTTTCTCGTGCGATTGTTATCACTCTTTTGTTTCATTGCGATAAGCGGCGTAGCACATGTCGTTCTCGTTCTCTCTTTCCTGAAATTTTTTTAGCTGAAGTTTCAGTAATCCTTTCAGTAAAAAGAATGTTTACTGAATCATTCAGTAATGTCCGGTGCTCAACAAAATGACAGCTCGTTTACTGAAATCCCAGTAAAGCCATTCTCATATTACTGATTTTTCAGTAGTTGGTAGCGATTAAAAAATGACGAAATACTTCTTTTAAATTGAGTTTTTATTGATGCGCAGATATTGCTAGTCGCTCAGTTCATATTAATGCATGTTTCGTGTTGTTTTATACAGTTTTTATACTGAATTTCACCGCCGCAAGTGTAGATGGTTCAGTAAGCGCTCACAGACACCACGCAATTTCAGCAAGCACAGTGGATTGTAGCAAACATTTTACACACCAACACGACTGCCAATTCTTTTAAATTAATCCCGTAAGCCGAAATATCACCTGAAATTTCACCAGGGTGCCTGTAAGCGCCTACAAAACCAACTTTTTGCATATCACGAGCAAGTAGGTACCGCATTGTTTTGTTTTGATGTTCTAACTGACAGGTCGATTTGACAGAATGAATTGCTGCATTTTCAGTAATTTGTTTTACTGATATCCAGTGAAACGACTAATTTAACAGTTATTTTACTGATTTTCAGTAAAATGTGTATTACTGAAATGCATTCAGTAAATTGTTTTGCTGAAAGTCAGTAAAAACATGACATTCATACTGAAAATCAGTAAAATATTCTATTACTGAACCGTTTCAGTAAAAAACTTTACTGAAGCAGGATGAGAAAATTTGCTGTGTACATCATTCGTTCTCAAGAGAATCACTGAGCGTCAGATGCAAAGCTGAACGGTGAGCAAAACCGTCATGCGAATTTATATGACACGGCGCTTAAAGTGTTAATGCAAAAACTAAAATTTTCATTCTTGGCTCTAATCGAACACATCAAGTTTGTAACCGAAGAGAAGGGGAAATGGGAAAGGTTTCAGTTAGAAGGAAAGGGGGAATGGTATAAAAATACTCAAGGAACTTATGGACCATGTTCATTTATACATGGTTTTTATCGACTATTTCAATTTTTGCGAATACAACAAGACCAAAAACCGTTACAGCTGCATCTACATACAGCCATACACAGCCATAATACGAAGAACAATCTCCATTGCCTCGGCCATTTGGGGCCCCGTTGATGATTCCGTCGATTGAGGGGCCCTTTCCATTTGGTGTTGTCAACCCAATATACCCCCATTTCCCCCCCCCCCCTTCCCGGGGTGTATTTATTTATTTATTTATTTATTTATTTATTTTTATTTTATTAATTGCTCGGCCACGTTGGGTTACAGCAATAGTGCTTACTGACTATAGTATACAATTATTCACGAAGGAGTAGGAAGGAGTTTATGGTACGGAAAAGGAGCGAAGACGGGATCGGTAGACAGGATAGGAGAGGACAGCAGGAAGGGAAGGCGGAAGTGATTACATTAGTAAACGCTGCTACAGCTTGATATATGTCATCATCAGTAAAGCACCAATCGGTACCGGCTAAAATATGATGAAGCTTTTGGTAGTCCAGTTTCCTAAAATTGAACATACGAGCCGTAGGTATTCGTTGAGAGGATGCAGGGCGAGAGTGCGTAAGGAGCACACTTGTCTCATGAGCAGGATGATGATTGTCTAGCGCGACGAGTGGAACAGGTGAAGCTATGACGGGGGAGCAGCGCTCCAAGAAGGCATAGCATTGGCAGCATTGGCAAATAGAAGGTCCAATTGACTTCCGCGTATATTTTATATGCCAGATAATTGCGGCAAACCGTTTACCGACATTCCATCAAGCAGAGAAACATTTTCACGAGATACACCAGTAGGAATGAAGTGATTAACGCACGATGCAAACACATCCATATCAAGCTCAGATAGACAGAGAGGCGTAACTCGTCTAGTTTTGTGCGCAATCCTCATACTTTTTGATAGTAGATGTTTAGTTGATCGATCGAAGGGATGAGAGAGCGAGATGCGCCGGGAGTGCTCTTGCTGCAAGTTATTAACGGCGAAAGAGAGTCGGACGGATTATGTGTATTAGATGCAGGGTTAGCTTCCATCAATTCGGGTAAAGTCGGTAGTTCATGAGAATCTTCAGCCGGATCAGCCGGTTTACGCTTGCTGAAAGTACTGCGTATAAGGCAAGCTCATAGGGCCATGATCTGGCGAAATAGTGAAATCAGCGTTTCGCAGTTGTGTCGTGTGGTTGATAGAAGGTGTCGAGGAAGGATGATCCGATTCACGATTAATAGGCGCAGAAGGTGCAAGGGATGCTACAGTAGTGGGTCGCCAAACATTGACGGAGCGGGGATTTAGGTCGATGAACTCCTTAAAAGAGATCCCGCGAGGCCAGGTTGAAGCAGTCAAAGCAATAGCCCGGTGCGAATCCGGTACACCAATTTTAAAAGATACGTAGGAGAGCGTAGAAAGCCCGGTCGCGTCGTACAAGGCTATATACCAAGATGTCGTCTGTCCCTATGTTAGAACAGGCCATTTCGCGGATCGCTTCAATCGGAGTATCAGGAGCAATACGGGAGATAAAGACCCAAGTACGGGGTGGGCGTTCAGGAACGGTCGTAATATTATTGCAGGACAACCCTGTGCCCGATGAAAGCATAGCGCGTGTAACGGTATTGGTAGGCGATGGGTCGGGAGAGCGATCCAACAATCGACGTTTAGAAGGATTCTCACCAACAGCTTGATGGGTGAACTTAGAGGCCGCAACTGGAATCGTGGTCGTTGAGTGCGTTGCAGGAATCGCAGAATGGTGAGCACTCGATGTAGTAGTATGCGTGGCAAGATGAGAGTTGAGCTTGTTCATTAGGGAGTTGAAGGAAGTGAGAAGCTCACGGTGCATGAGATCAAGCTCCTTGATGCCATGCTTAACTTCATCAAGCGTTTTGAGTAGTGGAGCCTGTGAGTAGTTGCGTTCCATTGAGTGAGAAGCAGTAGGTGAGTCGATGAAATCTTTCACGGAACGAATTGACGATGCTGATTCCTGTTTCATCAAAGCTATCTCGTTTCTAAAACAATCCAGTGAAGAGGAAAGTTCAAGTCGCAAGCCAGCTGATGCCGCCTGCACAGAACGTGAGGAATCGCGGAAATCGGACTGCAACAATTTCAACAGGTAGGCAGCGTCACGAGAAAGGCCGTACGAGAAGCGTAAAGTGTCAACGGCCCGCAAACGCTGAGCACAATCCGCGCAAGCCCAGAATAAATTTTGTGACTTCTTAAATTCAGGCAGGAGCGGGGTTGAAAGTCCAATGCACTTATCGTGGTAATAGTGTTCACAAAGACCGAAGCACGGAATTGGATCGTTGCTAATAGCACCTTCACATTTCTTACAGATCACAGACGCCATCGCAAAATAGACCAAAGTTCGACTGAACAGTGAGTGATCACAACAACCGCAGGCGGATTGTAATGTTTATATGTTGAACCGTACAATTCACAGGTGCCGCACAAATTTGTGATACGTGAACGCGCGAGTGTAAATTAACCGAACTAAAACAATTCAAGCCTTAATCAACAAGAAAATCGCGGTAAAAAATTAACTTGGAAATAGGAGAGTGAGAGAGCACAACCAGCCGCTTTGAGTGACAAGTGACAAGTGTTTACAATCAGTTTATGTTTATGTTTACAAGTTTATGTTTACAATCAGATTTACTATTACTACCAGACCTATTAGAAGCATATTTATTTTATTTATCAGAAGCATTTTACTATCAGAAGCAGAAAACATTTGCCTTTTTAACATGTGCAATATTTTTACCTTAGTTGGAAGCGCAGAACGTTGTGATACATGCCCACAGCTCAAAACAATATCATTTCATCATCGTTGGCCCAAAGCATTGGATCAAATGCATTGAATGCTACGCACGAATTGGGTAAAGCGAAAATCCGTTACAAGAGATGCCTCACGCAAACTACAAGGACATACGACATTAAAAGGCTCCGAAACCGATCTCAACACAATGGTTCGTAGCCGTAGAAATTAACAAGAAAAATTGGCTGACACCAAGCACGCTCTTTTTATCTGTTGAGGTTTCATTCAAGAATCGATTCCGATGTCGATGTGTGCGCTTTTTAATTTGGCTTGTGTCTATGTTATCTCGCAAAAACTAAGAACTTGTGCCCGGCTAACCTTTGGGGCCCCAGTCAAAATTGTGGTCTGGGCGAAGTTCTCTTCGGTGGAAAGGCAAGCTGTTGAAGGGTTTGGGTCAAATTTGGAATGGTCTGGAAATTTGAACTAATTAAGCTGTCGGCAGCGGTCGGCAAAGTCCGACCCGCCACAATATGCAGTCAGGCCCGAGAAAATATTTGCGCGATTTTGAAAGATGGGAAGATCCTATTCATTAAAAATTAACTGAACATATTTTAATATGACAATTCATATCGTTGAACTCTTCCAAATTTGATCACCATAACATGGATTGTCGGACCAATCAATATGGTCAAATTTGAGAAGAAATAAGAAAATAGAAACGAATAATTTCATAAAAACCTGACTGTTGATTTTACGAGAACAATGGTTACACACTATTGCTTTTTAAAAATGCAACGATTTTCTTGGAGCTTTTTTTTTAAGAAATGCGCTATCAATTTGTGTGACCTGGCCTTACTTGTCCGTGGCCTCATAATAATACTGAACGTTTGTACGTTTGTCTCGATAATTTTTCAGCTGTTAAGGTTTTTGTACCATCTTCAGATATATCCTGAAAACAATTTGCAACATGGAAGGAAGGGTACAATAAGAAGCGTTATTGCGATTTTGCTTAATTGTTTGGAACTATTTATGACTTTTGCACACTATGCTGCTGACCCATAATTGAAGAATCTTTACAATCAATTTAAGTAATTGTAAGGTGATAAAATGTATTTGAAACTTGCTTGGATGATATAATACTTTAAGAAAAACAACAATATAACCAATCGCATTGTTTAATATCATAAACCAGTTATTTTGTGTATTAACTGTAATAATATAATAATGTATGTGTAAAAAAATGCATTTTCCTGGCCCTCAACGCTCGATCATTTAGAAAGCAGCTGATCTAAAGCAGTGGTCTCCAACCTGTGGTCCGCGGATCACTTGAGACAAACATACTGCAACACATGGTATTTACAGTTACTTTCGAATGAAAATATTGTTTTTCCCGCGTGCAAGAAGTTATCGCTCTGACCGATTGAAAATGAAGTAGCCGTAATTCGAAGCAAGACGGTACTTCAGTATTCATTGTAAAGGTAAACACCAACGTAAAAGCAAAAATGTTGTTTTCATGTTATGCTCACGATGACGATTTTAAATCAAATCGTCCGTATTTTGAAACACGAACTGGAAACTGCGAAGTAGGAAAGAAAATATCGTTTAGAACCATCGTTATTGTCAATAAAAGAGAAACGTAACTGGCTTAGCGAAAACGATTACTTTCCGACATACAACTCGGAACTAAAAGTGCGAAACCTTTAACTTCTTTTAAGAATAAATAAAACCAACTCTGATCATGGCAGGTAATTTACCCCAACTTGCATTAAAGAGATCACGTGGTGGAATCTAGAATCAAGTGTATGTAGTTCAGGTGGTCTCATTGCATGTTTTTCAAAACCAAATTTGAATATCATTTTTTGACAGAATGGGTGAAAACTTTTGTTCAAACAAGCGTTCTTGAGGCTTGATGAATACTCAAAACACTCTTAAACTCTTCATTCAGAAGCAGAAGCGATAAAAATCAGCCTTCTAAATTCATACACCTTGAGATAAGCCCACCTGTATATTATACTCAATTAGATAGCTGCTCAAAAACTGCTACAAAATGCAAACAGCTGACAGGCTGAAATTTCAGCCTACGAACCTACAACGGAAAGGGCCCCATTACTGATAGTTTAGTCATTGATATCGATTAAAAATTGGCGAAAAAAAGTATTTAAATTGGGGTTTTTATTGATGCGCAGGGTGGCAGTCTATTCTGCTCATGTTCATCTCTGTTTCATAAAGTTTTATACAGATGTGAACTGTATTTTGTCGAAACAAGTTTGTTGATTTGGTATGCACTCACGGTTGCCACAAAATTTCAGCATGAACAGCAAAGTGGTTTGAAGATTTTTCTCAACCAAAACGTTAATCCCGCAAGCCGAATACTCACCTAAAATTTTATCGGGGTGTTTATAAGCGGTTACCAAATCAAATTTTTGTTCATCACGAGCAAGCGGGCATCGCATTATGTTTTCTTTTGAGGCTCAGGCATGTCGTTTTGACAGAATAAAACTACCCCCATATGGACATTTTGCGCATCCACCCATAAAAAGAGATTACAAGTATTACAGAATAAGATTCTAAAAATTATCATTAACGTTCCTCCATGGTATAGAACAGCTTCCTTACACAGTAGGCTGAACACTGAATATATAAATGTCCATATTGAAAAGCTATACAAAAATTATACAAACAAGTGCCGTAATAGTTCCAACAGCTTAATACAACAGCTAGTGCTATGATTCTTAGTTAGTTATTACGATGGATTAGATAGGTTACTTTAGGCCATAGATAGTTATAGGTTAGCTCTTACATAAAACTTTTCAGTGGGTTTTTGTGATAATTTTCCCACTATCACCCAAAAACCATTCCTAGAATTAGCAAGGGCCGGTCTGGTGGTACAGTCGTCAACTCGTACGACTTAACAACATGCCCGTCATGGGTTCAAGCCCCGAATAGACCGTCTCCCCATACGTAGGACTGACAATCCTGCTAAGGTAACAATAAGTCACTGAAAGCCAAGCCCACCTCAATAGTTAGTGGGTTCAGGCAGGCCTTGACCGACAACGGTTGTTGTGCCAAAGAAGAAGAGGAGAAGAATCAGCAAAATAGAACTCCAACAATGTTATATATAACGAATATAAAAGAACAATGAGGAGAGTCTAAAATGATGGACCCATTAAAAATTGTAGGAAAAATGCGATACGCGCAATAATGTAATTATTCAAAAAACAAATACTACTACTACTACTGATAGAATAAATAGCTGCATTTTCAGTAATTTGTTTTACTGATATTCAGTGAAACGACAAAACCATGTATTACTCAATAGCTTTCAGTAAAAAATGTAACTGCAGCAAACTTAGAACATTTGCAGTGTCCCGCTGCGCAAAGCGACGGAAGAAATCATAGAGTTCTGAGAATTTCATCATGCCATCTTTTTCCGTCGAACGGCAAATTTGTCAAGCAGCTCGTCGAGCTACCCGTCCCTGGCTCCGCCTCGTACCCCTCGCCTGAGCGCGCTGTCGAAGGTTTGAATGTGTTGGTGCGTCAGACGGCCATTCGCTGTCAGCCGTCGTCCGTGCTTTTTCCCTCCATAGCGCCATCTCTTTCTCGCGTGTGGACAATGCTCGCGAGCTGTTGTGGCGCCAAAAATGCCGTTAACAAACATTGCGGCGATGAAGTTACATTTTCACAAATCAAACAAAAGAAGCGCAATAAGTTCAATTGCTGCAATGTAAAAATGACTAAGGAATCGCTAGCTAACGCTGGTTTGCTATGAAACGCGCTGAATCCTAATTCGCATTAACATGTTCATCCCGCCGCTGATTTTCATCAACTTTCCTTTCCACCAGCACCTAGAACGCAGGCTGGAAAGTTCACTGGCAGGCAGTGGGGCCTGCCATCGATCTGAACGTGTTAAACATTAAACATAACTTTGTTACACTAAGCTTTTGCTTTCGTATGTTGTAGATTACACAGATATGCTGAGCCGTCTGGGCAAGGGTATGAGCGTACGTGTGTGTGCAAAACTGTCGCCAAATGTGTTTTTTCCGAAATGATATGATCCATCGGTCATAGAAAGGAAGGTGTTCATGAAAGGCGGAAAGACGAATTGAGGCCCCTGTCAATGGTAACTGATAACAGGGAGGAGGGGGTAGTGGCACACAGCTGTTGGGAGATTGAACAGTATACTTAAATTGCCGGCGGGAAGGGGGGTGGCCATGGGACCCCTACGATCATCGGTCACAGGCCCTAAAATTGTAGTTACCGTAGGGGGAGGGGAGGTGCAAATGGTTCTCCAGCCACGGAGCCCTAAAGACCATCTTTCCGGGGGCCCTTGTCGCTAATAATCTGTCCACTTGTAGACATACGGCATACTACAGACTAGAGATCTTCGGCGACCGCCTAGTCCGCCTATCGTTAGGTACGCCGCTGGTTCATGGCCGTGTTTTTTTATCGTGGAGGTGCATCCTTCCCCCTGCCTGCAGCGTATGCATCGAGCAGGAGACAGTGTGGCAGTATGTAAGTTGCACGCTAGATAGGAGCGGTCCCGCGGCACCGCCATCATTCCGGACATCTGCATGCCCGTCGTGGGTTCTAACCGCGTATGAACCGTCCGCCGTAGCAAGGGGTGACTATCCGGCTACGTGGTACTCAAGTCCTGAAAAGACCGGCATGATCGCGTAGGCCATTACGCCAATAATGATAATAATAATAATAAGAAGAACTTAGCATAGCAGTCCACACCCGGGGAAGGTTTTTGTTTTGACGTTGGTGCTGCTGGGTCTACCGCTGTGGCGCGACAAATGCACGGAATGCACTCGACCAAAACATGAACCTACCGATCCGAACCCATTCCAAGGCAGTGCCGGTCGCACGGCGTCATGATACTGACTCCAAGCCAACAAGCCACCAGATTCTGGACGGAGAGGTGCAGTATCATACGCGCACCGTAATAAACCAAACCAGAATTCTCTTTTGTATGGATTCAATTCAAAATGTTGTTTCCACTGCGGCCGCTAGCTGAATTGGAAAGAAATGTGCTACATATCACATGCACGTTTGCTTCGATCGTTTGTCTTTTTAATACCCCCAACAGCAGAACCGGTCGCAAAGATGGTGGTGCCAATTAAATGGTTGTATTGTCTCCTAGGTAGCGGTAATCGATCGGGTGGCGTACAGTGCGTTTTCTGAGAATGCATGGAGTGTGTAGACGCAGCCGGTGACAATGCACGCATCAGAATCAAACAGTTTTGGGGTTCCCGCACGCACACACACACACGCGCACGCACGCACGCATGCACGCGCGTATGCGAGAACGCACCCCCGAACGCGCGTACACGCACGATCGATTTCCGCTACCTTATCGGTAGAATTGCTGGCTTAACTTGTAGCGCATCCTCATCCAAAGCACCGGGAGGGGAGGGGTATCGCGGCATGAAAGAGTGGACGGTCACTTTCCCCGCATTAAAAAAATAAATATTGCCACTATACATCGTGCTACACGATGCTTAGAAGGTCGTTGAAGCATCAAACATATTCAAATAAAAAAAAAAGATTAGTGTTAGGCGTTCTCATACGCTTGTTTGAAATTGGCTTCTTCACCCTCGATTGGCACGGGAATTAAATGGCCTCATCAGCAGCGGCACGAAATAAAATAAACCATTCATACACCGATAATACTTTAAATCCCAAAATGAACCAGCTTCTGCTTCTGCTTCAAGGTCACACACAATAAATAAATGCTATACCCACCAAATACAATACACAATCGCAATGTACATATACACCAACGCATACACACAATCAGCTGACGGTGAAAGGCACGGGCTGAAGCGCAAGTATAAGGCAAGGCAGGGAGGGAAGAGGGAGTAAGAGGAAGAGGAGGAGGAAGGAATGGGCGCCAATATTTTTGAATGTTTCGGCCGTTTTTTTTCTCCGCCGTCTGAAATAGTTCATCCATTTCTTCAACAGATGGCGCTCGTTCCGCACCTAAAAAGTGCAAGAAATACGTTGGCTATCGTAGTTTTGGCTGAAGTCTAGCGTATTATTTTGCGTATTTTTTGACGCAAAACGACGCAAAAAACTACCCGCTGCGCAAAGCGACGCAAGAAATCATGGAGTTCTGAGAATTTCATCATGCCATCTTTTTCCCTCCAACGGCAAATTTGTCAAGCAGCTCGTCGAGCTACCCGTCCCTGGCTCCGCCTCGTACCCCTCGCCTGAGCGCGCTGTCGATGGTTTGAATGTGTTGGTGCGTCAGACGGCCAATCGCTGTCAGCCGTCGTCCGTGCTTTTTCCCACCATAGCGCTATCTCTTTCTCGCGTGTGGTCAATGCTCATGAGTTGCTGTGGCGCTTAAAAAACCGTTTATACACATTGCGGCGATGAAGTTGCATTTTTACAAATCAATCCAAAAAAGCGCAATAAGTTCAATTGCTGCAATATAAAAATGACTAAGGAAAAGCTAGCTAAAGCTTGAGGGTTTGCTGTGCAACGCGCAGAACCCTAATTCGCATTAACACATTCAGCCCGGCGCTGATTTTCATCAACTTTCCGTTCCACCAGCACCTAGAACGCAGGCTGGAAAGTTCACTGGCAGTCCTTGGGGCCTGCCATCGATATGAACGTGTTAAGCATTAAACATAACTTTTTTTTTGCTTTTGCTTTTGCAAAGCTTTTGCTTTCGCATGTTGTAGATTACACAGATATGCTGTGCCGTCTGCGCAAGGGTATGAGCGTGCGTGTGTGTGCACAACTGTCGCCAAATGTAATTTCTTCCGGAATGTTATGATCCATCGGTCAAAGAAAGGAAGGTGTGCATGATAGTGGCGGATTAGGGGAATCGGGGTCCCTAGGCGGAATGACGAGTTGAGGCGCCTCTAAATGGTAACTGATGACAGGGAGGAGGGGGTACTGGCACACAGCTGTTGGGAAATAGAACAGTATACTTATATTACCGGCGGGGGATGGGGGGGGCCTTCTCGGGAGATCTTCTTCGACCGCCTAGTCCGCCTAACGGTAGATCCGCCGCTGGTTCATGACGGTGTTTTTTTACTGTAGAGTGCATCCTTCCCCCTGCCTGCAGCGTATGCATCGAGCAGGAGACAGTGTGGCAGTATGCAAGTTGCCCACTGGATAGGAGCGATCCCGCGGCACCTCATTACTCACATCTGCATGCCCGGCGTGGGTTCTAACCGCGTATGAACCGTCCGCCGTAGCAAGAGCTGACTATCCGGCTACGTGGTACTCAAGTCCTGAAAAGGCCGGTATGATCGCGTAGGCCATAATGACAATAATAATAATAATAATAATAATAATAATAATAATAATAATAATAATAATAATAATAATAATAATGAGAAGAAGAATTTAACATAGCAGTCCACACTCGGGGAAGGACTGCCGGCAATCGGCGTCATGATAACGACTACTAACCAACAAGCCACCAGATTCTGGACGGACAGGTGCAGCACCATACGCGCACCGTAACAAACAAATCCAGAATCCTCTGTTGTATGGATTCAATTCAAAATGTTGTTTCCACTTGCGTCCGCTAGCTGAATTAGAAATAAATGTGCAACAAATCACACGCATGTTTGCTTAGATCGTGTGTCTTTTTAATACCCCCAACAGCAGAGCCGATCGCAAAGATGCCAATGCCAATGGTTGTGTTGTCTCTCAGGTAGCGAGATCAAAAATGCGTGGTATTTTGTAGCCGCAGCGGATGAAAATGTACGCATCAGAATCAAATAGTTTTGTGGTTTCCAAACGCACACACACACACAAACACACAAACACGCGCGCGCAAACTCACACACAAATACGCGCGCGCAAACACACACACACACACACACACACACACACACACACACACACACACACACACACACACACACACACACACACACACACACACACACACACACACACACACACACACACACACACACACACACACACACACACACACGCACACCTGCATGAACGCGCGCACGCCAGCACGCACGCACGCACACACACACGCATGTACGCGCGCCCGCGAGCATGAAAGCGCGCACGCCAGCACGCACCCACGAAAGCGCGCTCGCGAGCACGCACCCCCGAAGTCGTACAAGCACGCACTCCCCCCCCCCCCCCCCTCCACTAGACCACCCCCCCACCCTCCACGCATGATCGATTATGGCTACCTTATCGGTAGAACGGTTGGTTGAGCTTTCTTGTAGCATCCTCATCCCTAGCGCCGGGCGGGGTGGGGAATCGCGACAGGATAGAGTGAACGGCCACTTACCCCGCGCTGTGTGTGTGTGTGTGACGAGACCCGAAAACGCGAGAAAGATTTCGGCACATTAAAAAAAATATTATATTGCCACTATACATTGTACTACATGATGCTTAGAAGGTCGTTGAAGCATCAAACATGTTCTAATAAAAAAATATTAGATTAGTGTTAGACGTTCTCCTACGCTTGTTTTAAATAGGCTTCTTCACCCTCAACTGGCAGGGGCATCGAATGGTCTCATCAGCAGCGGCACGAAATAAAATAAACCATCAATACACCGATAACACTTTGAATCCCAATCCAGCTTCTGCCACAGCGTCTAAAGGTCACACACAAATTAATAAATGCTAACACCCACCAATAACAATACACAACCGCAATGCACATATGAGTATCAACGCATACACCGCAACAGCCAATCAGCTGGTGGCGGAAGGCACGGGCAGAAGCGCAAGTAAGGCAGGGCAGGGTGAGGGAGGGAGAAGAAGCGGATGAGAAAATGGGCGCCAATTTTTTTAAATTTTTTTGACCGTTTTTGCTCCGCCACCATAAATAGTTCGTCCATTTCGCCCACAGATGGCGCTAAACTTGCTCGACCCAGCGCAGAAATCGCTGAAGTCCAGCGCGGGGATCGGGCCTTGCGCAGCGGGCAGCGCAGATTTTGGTGCATTTTCTGCGCTGGAAACTGCTCGAATTTGCGCAGCGGGCAGAAACGTCCGCCCGCTGCGCAAATTCGAGCAGTTTCCAGCGCAGAAAATGCACCAAAATCTGCGCTGCCCGCTGCGCAAATTCGAGCAGTTTCCAGCGCAGAAAATGCACCAAAATCTGCGCTGGCCAGCGCAGATTTTGGCCCGATCCCCGCGCTGGACTTCAGCGATTTCTGCGCTGGGTCGAGCAAGTTTAGCGCCATCTGTGGGCGAAATGGACGAACTATTTATGGTGGCGGAGCAAAAAAAACGGTCAAAAAAATTTAAAAAAATTGGCGCCCATTTTCTCATCCGCTTCTTCTCCCTCCCTCACCCTGCCCTGCCTTACTTGCGCTTCTGCCCGTGCCTTCCGCCGCCAGCTGATTGGCTGTTGCGGTGTATGCGTTGATACTCATATGTGCATTGCGGTTGTGTATTGTTATTGGTGGGTGTTAGCATTTATTAATTTGTGTGTGACCTTTAGACGCTGTGGCAGAAGCTGGATTGGGATTCAAAGTGTTATCGGTGTATTGATGGTTTATTTTATTTCGTGCCGCTGCTGATGAGACCATTCGATGCACCTGCCAGTTGAGGGTGAAGAAGCCTATTTAAAACAAGCGTAGGAGAACGTCTAACACTAATCTAATATTTTTTTATTTGAACATGTTTGATGCTTCAACGACCTTCTAAGCATCATGTAGTACAATGTATAGTGGCAATATAATATTTTTTTTAATGTGCCGAAATCTTTCTCGCGTTTTCGGGTCTCGTCACACACACACACACAGCGCGGGGTAAGTGGCCGTTCACTCTATCATGTCGCGATTCCCCACCCCGCCCGGCGCTAGGGATGAGGATGCTACAAGAAAGCTCAACCAACCGTTCTACCGATAAGGTAGCCGTAATCGATCATGCGTGGAGGGTGGGGGGGTGGTCTAGTGGGGGGGGGGGGGGGAGTGGGTGCTTTTACGACTTCGGGGGTGCGTGCTCGCGAGCGCGCTTTCGTGGGTGCGTGCTGGCGTGCGCGCTTTCATGCTCGCGGGCGCGCGTACATGCGTGTGTGTGTGCGTGCGTGCGTGCTGGCGTGCGCGCGTTCATGCAGGTGTGCGTGTGTGTGTGTGTGTGTGTGTGTGTGTGTGTGTGTGTGTGTGTGTGTGTGTGTGTGTGTGTGTGTGTGTGTGTGTGCGAGTTTGCGCGCGCGTATTTGTGTGTGAGTTTGCGCGCGCGTGTTTGTGTGTTTGTGTGTGTGTGTGCGTTTGGAAACCACAAAACTATTTGATTCTGATGCGTACATTTTCATCCGCTGCGGCTACAAAATACCACGCATTTTTGATCTCGCTACCTGAGAGACAACACAACCATTGGCATTGGCATCTTTGCGATCGGCTCTGCTGTTGGGGGTATTAAAAAGACACACGATCTAAGCAAACATGCGTGTGATTTGTTGCACATTTATTTCTAATTCAGCTAGCGGACGCAAGTGGAAACAACATTTTGAATTGAATCCATACAACAGAGGATTCTGGATTTGTTTGTTACGGAGCGCGTATGGTGCTGCACCTGTCCGTCCAGAATCTGGTGGCTTGTTGGTTAGTAGTCGTTATCATGACGCCGATTGCCGGCAGTCCTTCCCCGAGTGTGGACTGCTATGTTAAATTCTTCTTCTCATTATTATTATTATTATTATTATTATTATTATTATTATTATTATTATTATTATTATTATTATTATTATTATTATTATTATTATTATTGTCATTATGGCCTACGCGATCATACCGGCCTTTTCAGGACTTGAGTACCACGTAGCCGGATAGTCAGCTCTTGCTACGGCGGACGGTTCATACGCGGTTAGAACCCACGCCGGGCATGCAGATGTGAGTAATGAGGTGCCGCGGGATCGCTCCTATCCAGTGGGCAACTTGCATACTGCCACACTGTCTCCTGCTCGATGCATACGCTGCAGGCAGGGGGAAGGATGCACTCTACAGTAAAAAAACACCGTCATGAACCAGCGGCGGATCTACCGTTAGGCGGACTAGGCGGTCGAAGAAGATCTCCCGAGAAGGCCCCCCCCCATCCCCCGCCGGTAATATAAGTATACTGTTCTATTTCCCAACAGCTGTGTGCCAGTACCCCCTCCTCCCTGTCATCAGTTACCATTTAGAGGCGCCTCAACTCGTCATTCCGCCTAGGGACCCCGATTCCCCTAATCCGCCACTATCATGCACACCTTCCTTTCTTTGACCGATGGATCATAACATTCCGGAAGAAATTACATTTGGCGACAGTTGTGCACACACACGCACGCTCATACCCTTGCGCAGACGGCTCAGCATATCTGTGTAATCTACAACATGCGAAAGCAAAAGCTTTGCAAAAGCAAAAGCAAAAAAAAGTTATGTTTAATGCTTAACACGTTCATATCGATGGCAGGCCCCAAGGACTGCCAGTGAACTTTCCAGCCTGCGTTCTAGGTGCTGGTGGAACGGAAAGTTGATGAAAATCAGCGCCGGGCTGAATGTGTTAATGCGAATTAGGGTTCTGCGCGTTGCACAGCAAACCCTCAAGCTTTAGCTAGCTTTTCCTTAGTCATTTTTATATTGCAGCAATTGAACTTATTGCGCTTTTTTGGATTGATTTGTAAAAATGCAACTTCATCGCCGCAATGTGTATAAACGGTTTTTTAAGCGCCACAGCAACTCATGAGCATTGACCACACGCGAGAAAGAGATAGCGCTATGGTGGGAAAAAGCACGGATGACGGCTGACAGCGATTGGCCGTCTGACGCACCAACACATTCAAACCATCGACAGCGCGCTCAGGCGAGGGGTACGAGGCGGAGCCAGGGACGGGTAGCTCGACGAGCTGCTTGACAAATTTGCCGTTGGAGGGAAAAAGATGGCATGATGAAATTCTCAGAACTCCATGATTTCTTGCGTCGCTTTGCGCAGCGGGCGAAGAACCGATCGAAGCTCTTGATCGATTGAAGCGTTTACAATCGTTCGAGAGAGCGCGCTGTATGTGTTCATCTCTTTCTGATGAAAAGCTCCGGTACGCGACCGTGTTTTCGCAAAAATGATAATGGCCGAAAATTGTTCACAAACACGTTCTCTTTCTCCCCTCCTTCCCCTCTTCCCCATCCTTTCACCACGCACTATCTTTATTGGTTCTTACTCTCTAGCTACATTGAGCGAGAGGTTGAGAAATTGTCGATCGCTTTGCGCAGCGGGTTGGCGGGTTGCATCGATCTCCCGGCCCAGATAACCCAGTAAGTCCGCGGGGCCACGGGACTTTCTTAAGCTGAGAAAATTTTCTCAAGTTTTTGATTGCTTTTTTTTTAATTATAAACTTTGAATACATGTTCCGAAGTGATTTTTGAAAAAGAAATAGCACAATTGCTTATATTTCAGTTAGCCGATCGCTGTATCGTCAACTTTCTCAAAGATTCTTAAACAGATTTTGTGCCGATTCGACAAACGTTGAGAACGTAGGTTTCTCAAAAGCTCTCATGAGTGCTTGAGAAAATGAGCGTTGAGAAACCCCATGTCCCCGCGGCCTAATGTAGCCACTTGTACCTCTGTATTCATTTTTAGCTTCTTTTGGAACCTCAAAAAATGGACCTCTGCTCTCTTGCGATGGTTTGATTGTTGCCTAATAGTGCCAAGATGTTGGTGACCAAAACGAAGAAACGTTCTTATGCGACGACAGACTTCTGTACGCAGTCCATTTAACGGGGTGTCATGAGGTTGTCTGTTGTCTCATGGGGTAGTACTATTCAAAGTGCAATTAACGTTTTGTTAGAGCGGGTGAAGATAATCCCATGATAAACCAATAAATTTGTCAATTTTGTTAATGCAACTGTTATGTAATTTTAACAATGTTTCAACACGACAATAAGACTTTTGGAATGAAGGAAATCACATACGAAATTTAATATTGATGAGATATACTAAAGCCTGGTTACAATAAATTTATTGAATGTTTTGCATGAGACTTGCATTTGATGGGAGAGCATAAGACTTTCGACAACGCAAAATATGCAATACAAAATTTTAAACATAGTGAAACAGCTCCATACAGCTCCACGCAACAATTTTTTTAATTTATTTTTTATTCGTTTTTGTTAATATCACATAAATCGGTTGGTTTCCCTTTAAACTATTTTAGGGATATTTTTTATCGCATTTGAAAGCAAAAACAAATATTTAAAAACCCCTGTTGTTTTAACGAGAACGACGATTCCACACTGTTGGTGTTTACGAGTACAACGATTATCATAGTGATTTTTCATGAGGAATCAGTTATCAATTGATCTGACATGGCATAACTTGTCCATAAATCATTTTTATAATTACTGAATCTATGTTTGCTTCGATAATTTTTCAGCCGTTTAGACTTTTTTATCATCCGCGGAATATCTTTAATATTTTTTTTGTGGCGTGGGAGGATGGGGTCTTCAAGAACCGATATTGATCCCTTTATGTTATTTTTTTACTGATCAAATTTTTGGTCATGTATTGCTGATTCTCAAATGATTAAAGATTACAATTCGTTTTTAAAGTTGGTATCATTAATTTTGAACCGTATTTGGATGATTTAATTACAGAAAAACAACAATAATACCTAAAATGTTTGTAACAGACTAAAATGTAATAGTTTAAGCGCAATAATAAAAAAACTGCATTCACCTGGCCCGCGGAACTCGATCATTTGCTAAAGTTGGCCCTTTGCCTCAAAAGTTTACCGACCGCTGGCCTAGAGCGTTTGCATTCTCCGCTCGAATGGTCCAGGACTCGTGTCCATAGAGGACCACTGAGCGAATCAATGTGCGATATATCTCATATTTCGTGCGGGCTCGAAGTCTTCTGGATCTGCAGTCGGTGAAGGCCATAGTATGCCCGATTCCCCTGACCAATGCGTTTCCGGATTTCGCGTGTACGCCTCACACACCTGTAAGATTCTAACGATTTTTTCGTTCCCTTCTATAAATCTTTTTTTGACTAATACTTTACCATCTTAAGTTGTGAAGAAATAATAAAAATAGAAGTACAATTAAATTACGCAAAGCAGTTTACATTTTCTCATACTTATGTTTGGTGGCGATTGCCCTAACTCGGACAATTTATCGTTCTTATGCAACGCTCCCGATATATGCTATCTTTGATGCATCCTGGACGATTCTTTAAACCTCGTAAATTGCCTTGACATATCGACACACGAAGAACAAATGCTGCATTTTGTCAACACTGATGACTAATAACGATAACTCATCATTTTATCACTATATCGTCAAATATTCGTTTGATTTTTGGCATGTTTTTAAAGAAAAAAAGTTTACCAACTTCCAATCGGCCTCATACAATTCACGCCTTTTTAAAGTGTTTGGTTTTTGAAGATTTTTAAAGTTATCGGGTCTGATTTTAGTTAAACAGTACGCTCATCAATGAAGTCAAGAGAGTGGTATTACAATACCTAGTTGTAGAGTTTTACAGGAAGCCTGAAAGTCAGAAACTGGGTCAAAATATGGGAAAATATGAGTTCGATTTTGAGGTGCCGCCAGTAAACAAGAAATAAAACACATGCTACATGCCATCTTCGCGTATGCCTTCCCAAAAACAGCCATTATGAGCAACTTACTTAACACTCCGTCAATCGAACTATTAAAACTGAATGTTGCTATCTTCTTCCGGAGTGGATGAAAATTAGTTCACCCATTTTACCTGTATCGTAATCTACAATCTACTTCAATTCTATTCAAAGCGCCGATCGTGCTCTACGCACAAACTGCGCGCTATATTCGTTAAGATTATCAAAATATACTGCATTTGCTTTCAGATCTTACAAAAGATTTCGTCATAGTTCTAATGTTTCTCGGTTTCAATTGCAGTTTCGATACCATCCTCATCAATTCTGGCGCTACATTAACTTGATTCGAAAAATTAATTGCTTTCTTTTACATATATATTTTGGCGAAGTGCAGTCGTGGTAGTGCAGGCCCAGATGATACTTGTACACTTTTCGAAGGTTATTTCTCTAGCGTTTATGAAATTCCTATGGATAATCCCAACTGCCTTGAGGCCAGTCTATCGTTTATCCCAGAAAAAGTTTTGTGAGATGATTCTATTCAAATTAACGTAGACTATGTTTAACGTGCCTTAACAAATTTGAAACCATCCTTTGGACCGTGGCCCAACGGAATTTTGGCTGTAGTACTTTTTTTCTGTCGTGAGCCTCTGACTTTGCTTCTATTGCGTTTTTTTTTCAGCTTTTGTTGTGCTCTCCCACTTTTTCTGAAGCCTGGAAAAAGGCTTTTTTGAAAAAGGCGATCAGTCGTACGTCTAAAATTATCGAGGTATAACTTTGCTTCATGTCTTCAGTAAGTTATTTAAATCGGTAATCGTCATTCCTTTAATGTAGCGGTTGGAAAATTTTGCGACCGAAAGAGATAAATTCTTAAAACAATGTTCATAGAGTTTCACATTGAGAGTCAAATTTTTAAACCAAGGTCAAACATTTGTGAAAGTTATATGCAATACATTAAATGTTAAGGCCATTTCGATATCAAACAGCCGCAAGAATTCGGCTCGTGAGCCATACTTTACCGATCGCTGCTTTAATGGATTCATGCCTGGACGTTCTACCTCCAACTATCTTGTGGAGTTTTTCACCAATGGATCGTGGGCATCAATTTGACCCCATTATACACATTCATCAAAGAAGAGTTTGATAAGAATCCGCACGCTTTGCTCACAGCTAAGTTTACCAATTAGGTTTTTCGTCAAACATACTTAAATAGTTGCACTCTTTTCTTGCAAATCGTTTTTGTAATGAAAAATTTAACAACAGCTTTGTTATATATAGGACTAATAGTAGTACGTTTTAAGCAAAACGGCCTTTTTGGACCGTTACTCCTGAATAAAAAAAAGTAGTACGTTTGGACACTATTTAAATATAAGTTTGCTAGAAATAGGCCGCACTCACACTTATAATCTATTGTTAGAATTAGTATCAAAAAGGCTCGATCCTCATTTCGGGATCTTTCCCCGACAGTACGTGAAATAAAGCGCAGAGAAACATAACAAAATTTTGTAATAAATAAGTTAAACGCGCGCAACCTCTCTCAAATCGGTCGTTCGTTTTGATCAATGTCGCATTAAATCGTTATCAGTCAGTCGATCAAGCTCGTGTCTGAGATTAGTGCTGTTTAATGTTGGTTAGTGTGCGGAGGCAACTGAGGATGTCCAACGAGGAAGAGCCAGAGTCGTCAACGTCAGGCTTGGTCCATATGAAATGGCAGTGCCAATGTTTGAATATTGAATACGAATATGAAAGTCGCCTGCAGCAGTTCTTCACCATGAACGACGTAGAAAAAAAGTAAAAAAATGGCCAATGCTGGCTACAATCCTTTGTTGTATTCCATGGCATCACGAATATGTTCGCCAAATGATCCGTATATGAATCTGATCCAATTTTTGAAATAGTTCTTAGCTCCCAAAGTAAATGTGGTGGCAGAGCGATACAAGTATCGCAAAAACGAACAATCGATAGGCTAAACGATAACGGAGATAAACTCCTTACCGAAGAAGGTCTCACTTTCGAAAAATCGTGTGAGATTGGCAGAAGCTGGGAAGCGCCGGAGCATGAGTGTAAAGATGCAGGGAGCATCAAAGCTGGCAACGTTAAAACCATGCACTGCTTGGATGCCGTCAGAGAGAACACCAGCTAAACAGAACTGAAAAAGACTAACGCATCGGAACGCGACAAAAATTGTTTTCGATGTGGTAGGGCTGACAACCCAGAATCTTGTCCTCCCAAACAATGGACGTGTTACGCATGCGGAAAGGTTGGTCATGTGTTATGTTGTGTCGGTCAAAAAACAACAAGAATCGAGTGGCAAAACTCATGAACGCTACGGAGGATATGAACCTGAATCAGTTGAAAGAAGCTGTATTAAAGGTCGATAGTGTACAACATCGACAATCGATATCAACAACGTGCCAGAATGAGAAGTTTACCAGTACGACTTACAGTGCTAGCGGTGCGAGTTCAACGCGCACAGATGTACCGGCGACAATGGAGCTGCAGATTGAAGGTGTGTGAGTGCGATTCGAGGTACATACCGGCGCGTGCGAGTCGGTGATATCGAAGAGACGTACGAAAAGAGACTCTCTCACGTGCAGTTGCGGAAGACGACAAAGGTGTTTCAAACGGTGTCAGGGCAAACTATTCTTCCAGTAGGAGAGCTACTATTACAAGGGAGGAACTGGTATGACCATTTGTTTCGCTCAATATTTTTATTCTTCAACCTCAAAAAATAAGTTGCTTATACAGCAAAATAATAGTTCACTAAACATTAATTTTGCCAAATCGCGATTTTTCCAAAAAAATAGAACACCTGGCTTTCATGCGTACAAGCGAGGGAATTCGTCCATTTAAAGGTAAAGTGGAGGCAATCTGTCATGCCCCAGCGCCTAAAGATATTGGTTATTTACAATAGTTTTTAAGTCTTTTAAACTACACCACAGATTTTTGCCGAATTTGACATTGGAATTAAAAAAATTTCATGGTCAAACGGGTGCGAAAAAGCGTTTAAAAATATAAAGAGCTCTTGGTATTTAACGATACTTGTTAACGATGTGTGTTCTGTGCTTCTCTTTTCAGGGCATTTGATGTTTGCTGATTATTTTAATTTTTTGTTTGGTTTCTGATCTCTGCTCGTGTTTGTTTGCTCGGTCAAACTGATAAGGTTAATTAAAATGACTATGAACAACATCACTTGCTAGGTGAGGGTGGATGGAAAACTTTCAGGACCTTTTGCTACCACCAAAGGTCTGCGCCAGGGAGACGGGCTTGCCTGTCCCCTATTCAACCTGGCTCTAGAGAGGGCCATCCGCGACTCGAGGGTGGAGACTACAGGAACCATCTTCTATAAGTCAACCCAGATCCTGGCATACGCTGATGATATAGATATCATTGGTCTGCGGCTCTCCTATGTAGCAGAAGCCTACCAAGGGATCTAGCAGGCGGCAGAGTGCCTCGGATTGCAGATAAACGAGGCAAAGACCAAACTGATGGTGGCAACATCAGTGACCCTATCAATAAATAATCCGAACTACGAAGGCGTGACGTACAGATAGATGAACGCACTTTTGAAGTCGTCCCGCAATTCACCTATCTTGAGTCAAAGGTCAACAACGACACCAGCATGGAAGCAGAGTTGCGCGCAAGGATGCTGGCTGCCAACCGGTCATTCTACAGTTTGAAAAATCAGTTCATCTCAATGAACCTGTCGCGACGGACAAAGCTGAGAGTATATAGTACCTATATAGTACCGGTACTCACATACGCCTCGTTCACACTTTGGCCGCCTTCGAGAGAAAGGTACTCAGAAGGATACTTGGCTCCGTATGTGTGGAAGGACAATCGAGAAGCCTCTACAATGACGAGCTATACGAGATGTACGGCAAACTCACTGTCGTGCAGTGTATCAAGTTCGTCAGGCTCCTGTGGGCTGGCCATGTAATACGCATAAACACGGGCGACCCAGCCCGTAAAGTCTTTTTAGGCCGTCCGCAAGGACGCAGAGAAGGCATGGTAGGTTCAAATTGAGGTGGCATGATGGCGTGGAGGCGTCCGCCATTAAGGCCGGGATAACGTACTGGCAGACGAAGGCGCGAGACCGTGAGCGGTTTCGGACACTCCTGAGGCAGGCCAAGACTGCAAAGCGGTTGTAGCGCCGGATAAGAAAGTACGTAAGTAATACAAATATATTTCATGGCGCTTCAATCCATACTGGCTGGGAGACATTTCCTTCTCTGAGCCATGGAAGGGCACCTTATCCCGTGTGTACTTGGACGGTTAGGTTTTAATCAATCCAGTCCATGACTTTGCGGTCCTATGAGCGTGGTGAAGGTATACATCATTCGGGTTTCGAGGTTGTCTATTCGAGTTCAGTGTTCCAAATGGCATGGCGGGGGGCTGTATCGTGTGGATTCCAAGTATTTCGTCGGATCCATCCATCAGAAGCGGTCCGAGTATATTCCCATTTAGTGGCCTAAATGACATTGCGAGGGTCTATATCGTTGTAGTCCTTTCCTTCAGTAGTCCGAGTGACATGGCGGGGGTCTGTATCGTTCCAGTTATCTAGTAAATCCTTGCATGAACATCGTTCAAGCAAAGATCTTCTGTCTGCCGTTAATGCCGATTACTCAGCCATACACATTGCACTCATTCATTCTTACATTCATGCATACATTCATCCATCACAAACATACAAGCGATGTACAACGTGTAACACGTAGACTAACAGGAGGGAATAACATAGGATGCAAGATTGCTGTTGCCAATAATGTTGGTTCACAGACATTTTGCTTAACGAAAGTCACACATTTAAGCCGTTCTCTCTACAGAAATCGAATAAGGCCTTCAGGAATTCCCTGTCCGATGCCGCTAATATATCCCGAATCGGAATATCAGTACGTTTTCCAAGTCTTTCGACCGCGTCCAGCAAAGCAGGTCGAGCAGACTCGTATTCCACGCAGGACCATAAAAGATGAACCACGTCGTGGAATCCAAGCCCGCAGCCACATACCTTGGAGTCGACCAGTCCTATACGCTGGAGATGTGCACCCAATGCGAAATGATTAGACCTAAGTCTAGACATCATTCGAATGAACGCACGATTGCCAGGGGTGTTATGGAACCAAGTCTTCAAGCTTACACGAGGAGTGATTGCATATAAAAACCTTCCGAGTTCAGCCGAGTCCCACAGATTTTGCCAACGTGCCATGCAAAACGCCTGTGGGGCCTGTAAGAACTCATGAGAAAGGATAGGCCTATCAAAAAAGGACCCTTCTGCAGCTCCCCGTTTGGCCAAATGATCTGCCTGTTCATTTCCTGGTATACCACAATGAGCAGGCAACCATGCCAGAGATATTCGAAACGACTTTTCAAACAGTGAGCTTAAAACCTTTACAATTTCTTTCACAATATGGTCTGGGCTCTTAACAGCCTTTACGGATTGTAATGCTTCAATAGCACTTAGGCTGTCTGAAAAAATTACGTATTGATCCGCAGGGCATGCACTTATCCAGAGGCGGATTTATCCATCTCGGGGCCCCAAGCGGTTGGATGTAATGGGGCCCCCATTGGCCACTGTAATGCCAGAATGATATGTATATTTAAGCAATGCGATAAAATACTTCCCATAATATTTTCTAAAATATTTCATTAGCGATATATGTTGTATTCCGTAAACAATATATATTAATAATCCCAGATAGTATTAACTATTCCTAGACCTAAGTTCGCTAAATATGTTTTCGCCTAACCTGCTTCCTGGCAAATTCGTCTATTATATCATTCGTATCTATACTATTGAGAAGTTCTTGTTCTATATAGATCAAAGATAAATTGCTTAACCTAATATCGCTTAACGTACTACGTAAATAATTTTTAATTCGCTTCATGGCGGAGAAAGATCGTTCTCCAGCGGCATTCGATATGGGCATAGTTAAGAAAATTCTTTTAATTGTTTCTGTTGCGAACGCGACAATCCAGATTTTTTATATTTCTTTCTAACCATAAAATAGAATAAAATATAATAGTTCAAACATACTCGAGAACAGACGTACCATCAAGGAGACAAACTTAATGTAATCCTAAACCCTTCAAGTAGGGCCATCTGGGTATTTTGACTTGCATTTTTTAGCAGTCAATTACTTCAATTCGTTTCGAACCTATAACGATTAACTTAGGATTACAGCATGCATGTGTGCCAAGCTAGACCAACTCCGAGAAGCGTAGGAAAATTCCACATCCATTTTTCTCACGGCCGTAAAATCGTTAAACCTAAAAATCTCTCAAACATAGATGCGTTAATAACATGAACCAGATAAGATTTCGAAAGGCAATAAGTTCAAGTATTTGTCAATGATGCGATACATCCGGAACATGCACCACAGAAGTCAAGTGTTAGGTACAGTTACGCCAAAAAGGGAAAACCACAACGCCTGCAATCAATGCAACAATTTGTTCTCACCAGAGAAAGCAATAAAAAAGGGATCACATTTCCTTCAGGATCGCTTGACATAAAACAGCACACCAGAACCAGAAAACCTCCTAGGAGAATGCGTAGGCGTGGCAAAAAGGAAAAGGCTAGCGACACGAACATATGCGAAAAAGGAAGAGAAAATAACCTTCCCAAAATAGAACTTGAAGAAATTAGTATATAAGAATTCATTTTGAATCTGAATAAACACTTACAATTCTGACGCCTAACTGTGCACCCGTGTACAGAGTTTTTTTGTCTGAACCGATCAACTAACCTTCCGCGACTTCGCGAATTTCATATCCGAAATTAATAGTTTCCACTATCTGAAAAGTGCAAGACATGTCTCGGAGTATTTTATATATATATATATCTATAATGTCTAAAGCTGATTTTTCATGCGATGATTCATTGTATTTCATGAATAGAATTAAGTGTTCAAATTTGTTCCATCAATGGGGCACTTTCCGTTTTCGCTCGTAGGCTAAAATTTCAGCCTCCCGCTGCGCAAAGCGACGCAAGAAATCATGGAGTTCTGAGAATTTCATCATGCCATCTTTTTCCCTCCAACGGCAAATTTGTCAAGCAGCTCGTCGAGCTACCCGTCCCTGGCTCCGCCTCGTACCCCTCGCCTGAGCGCGCTGTCGATGGTTTGAATGTGTTGGTGCGTCAGACGGCCAATCGCTGTCAGCCGTCGTCCGTGCTTTTTCCCACCATAGCGCTATCTCTTTCTCGCGTGTGGTCAATGCTCATGAGTTGCTGTGGCGCTTAAAAAACCGTTTATACACATTGCGGCGATGAAGTTGTATTTTTACAAATCAATCCAAAAAAGCGCAATAAGTTCAATTGCTGCAATATAAAAATGACTAAGGAAAAGCTAGCTAAAGCTTGAGGGTTTGCTGTGCAACGCGCAGAACCCTAATTCGCATTAACACATTCAGCCCGGCGCTGATTTTCATCAACTTTCCGTTCCACCAGCACCTAGAACGCAGGCTGGAAAGTTCACTGGCAGTCCTTGGGGCCTGCCATCGATATGAACGTGTTAAGCATTAAACATAACTTTTTTTTTGCTTTTGCTTTTGCAAAGCTTTTGCTTTCGCATGTTGTAGATTACACAGATATGCTGTGCCGTCTGCGCAAGGGTATGAGCGTGCGTGTGTGTGCACAACTGTCGCCAAATGCAATTTCTTCCGGAATGTTATGATCCATCGGTCAAAGAAAGGAAGGTGTGCATGATAGTGGCGGATTAGGGGAATCGGGGTCCCTAGGCGGAATGACGAGTTGAGGCGCCTCTAAATGGTAACTGATGACAGGGAGGAGGGGGTACTGGCACACAGCTGTTGGGAAATAGAACAGTATACTTATATTACCGGTGGGGGATGGGGGGGGCCTTCTCGGGAGATCTTCTTCGACCGCCTAGTCCGCCTAACGGTAGATCCGCCGCTGGTTCATGACGGTGTTTTTTTACTGTAGAGTGCATCCTTCCCCCTGCCTGCAGCGTATGCATCGAGCAGGAGACAGTGTGGCAGTATGCAAGTTGCCCACTGGATAGGAGCGATCCCGCGGCACCTCATTACTCACATCTGCATGCCCGGCGTGGGTTCTAACCGCGTATGAACCGTCCGCCGTAGCAAGAGCTGACTATCCGGCTACGTGGTACTCAAGTCCTGAAAAGGCCGGTATGATCGCGTAGGCCATAATGACAATAATAATAATAATAATAATAATAATAATAATAATAATAATAATAATAATAATAATAATAATAATAATAATAATGAGAAGAAGAATTTAACATAGCAGTCCACACTCGGGGAAGGGCTGCCGGCAATCGGCGTCATGATAACGACTACTAACCAACAAGCCACCAGATTCTGGACGGACAGGTGCAGCACCATACGCGCACCGTAACAAACAAATCCAGAATCCTCTGTTGTATGGATTCAATTCAAAATGTTGTTTCCACTTGCGTCCGCTAGCTGAATTAGAAATAAATGTGCAACAAATCACACGCATGTTTGCTTAGATCGTGTGTCTTTTTAATACCCCCAACAGCAGAGCCGATCGCAAAGATGCCAATGCCAATGGTTGTGTTGTCTCTCAGGTAGCGAGATCAAAAATGCGTGGTATTTTGTAGCCGCAGCGGATGAAAATGTACGCATCAGAATCAAATAGTTTTGTGGTTTCCAAACGCACACACACACACAAACACACAAACACGCGCGCGCAAACTCACACACAAATACGCGCGCGCAAACACACACACACACACACACACACACACACACACACACACACACACACACACATACACACACACACACACACACACACACACACACACACACACACACACACACACACACGCACACCTGCATGAACGCGCGCACGCCAGCACGCACGCACGCACACACACACGCATGTACGCGCGCCCGCGAGCATGAAAGCGCGCACGCCAGCACGCACCCACGAAAGCGCGCTCGCGAGCACGCACCCCCGAAGTCGTACAAGCACGCACTCCCCCCCCCCCCCCACTAGACCACCCCCCCACCCTCCACGCATGATCGATTACGGCTACCTTATCGGTAGAACGGTTGGTTGAGCTTTCTTGTAGCATCCTCATCCCTAGCGCCGGGCGGGGTGGGGAATCGCGACATGATAGAGTGAACGGCCACTTACCCCGCGCTGTGTGTGTGTGTGTGACGAGACCCGAAAACGCGAGAAAGATTTCGGCACATTAAAAAAAATATTATATTGCCACTATACATTGTACTACATGATGCTTAGAAGGTCGTTGAAGCATCAAACATGTTCAAATAAAAAAATATTAGATTAGTGTTAGACGTTCTCCTACGCTTGTTTTAAATAGGCTTCTTCACCCTCAACTGGCAGGGGCATCGAATGGTCTCATCAGCAGCGGCACGAAATAAAATAAACCATCAATACACCGATAACACTTTGAATCCCAATCCAGCTTCTGCCACAGCGTCTAAAGGTCACACACAAATTAATAAATGCTAACACCCACCAATAACAATACACAACCGCAATGCACATATGAGTATCAACGCATACACCGCAACAGCCAATCAGCTGGTGGCGGAAGGCACGGGCAGAAGCGCAAGTAAGGCAGGGCAGGGTGAGGGAGGGAGAAGAAGCGGATGAGAAAATGGGCGCCAATTTTTTTAAATTTTTTTGACCGTTTTTTTTGCTCCGCCACCATAAATAGTTCGTCCATTTCGCCCACAGATGGCGCTAAACTTGCTCGACCCAGCGCAGAAATCGCTGAAGTCCAGCGCGGGGATCGGGCCAAAATCTGCGCTGGCCAGCGCAGATTTTGGTGCATTTTCTGCGCTGGAAACTGCTCGAATTTGCGCAGCGGGCTGTCAGCTGTTTGCTTTGTATAGCAGTTTTCGAGCAGCTATCTAACCCGCTGCGCAAATTCGAGCAGTTTCCAGCGCAGAAAATGCACCAAAATCTGCGCTGGCCAGCGCAGATTTTGGCCCGATCCCCGCGCTGGACTTCACCCGCTGCCCGCTGCGCAAAGCGACGCAAGAAATCATGGAGTTCTGAGAATTTCATCATGCCATCTTTTTCCCTCCAACGGCAAATTTGTCAAGCAGCTCGTCGAGCTACCCGTCCCTGGCTCCGCCTCGTACCCCTCGCCTGAGCGCGCTGTCGATGGTTTGAATGTGTTGGTGCGTCAGACGGCCAATCGCTGTCAGCCGTCATCCGTGCTTTTTCCCACCATAGCGCTATCTCTTTCTCGCGTGTGGTCAATGCTCATGAGTTGCTGTGGCGCTTAAAAAACCGTTTATACACATTGCGGCGATGAAGTTGCATTTTTACAAATCAATCCAAAAAAGCGCAATAAGTTCAATTGCTGCAATATAAAAATGACTAAGGAAAAGCTAGCTAAAGCTTGAGGGTTTGCTGTGCAACGCGCAGAACCCTAATTCGCATTAACACATTCAGCCCGGCGCTGATTTTCATCAACTTTCCGTTCCACCAGCACCTAGAACGCAGGCTGGAAAGTTCACTGGCAGTCCTTGGGGCCTGCCATCGATATGAACGTGTTAAGCATTAAACATAACTTTTTTTTGCTTTTGCTTTTGCAAAGCTTTTGCTTTCGCATGTTGTAGATTACACAGATATGCTGAGCCGTCTGCGCAAGGGTATGAGCGTGCGTGTGTGTGCACAACTGTCGCCAAATGTAATTTCTTCCGGAATGTTATGATCCATCGGTCAAAGAAAGGAAGGTGTGCATGATAGTGGCGGATTAGGGGAATCGGGGTCCCTAGGCGGAATGACGAGTTGAGGCGCCTCTAAATGGTAACTGATGACAGGGAGGAGGGGGTACTGGCACACAGCTGTTGGGAAATAGAACAGTATACTTATATTACCGGCGGGGGATGGGGGGGGCCTTCTCGGGAGATCTTCTTCGACCGCCTAGTCCGCCTAACGGTAGATCCGCCGCTGGTTCATGACGGTGTTTTTTTACTGTAGAGTGCATCCTTCCCCCTGCCTGCAGCGTATGCATCGAGCAGGAGACAGTGTGGCAGTATGCAAGTTGCCCACTGGATAGGAGCGATCCCGCGGCACCTCATTACTCACATCTGCATGCCCGGCGTGGGTTCTAACCGCGTATGAACCGTCCGCCGTAGCAAGAGCTGACTATCCGGCTACGTGGTACTCAAGTCCTGAAAAGGCCGGTATGATCGCGTAGGCCATAATGACAATAATAATAATAATAATAATAATAATAATAATAATAATAATAATAATAATAATAATAATAATAATAATAATAATAATAATAATGAGAAGAAGAATTTAACATAGCAGTCCACACTCGGGGAAGGACTGCCGGCAATCGGCGTCATGATAACGACTACTAACCAACAAGCCACCAGATTCTGGACGGACAGGTGCAGCACCATACGCGCTCCGTAACAAACAAATCCAGAATCCTCTGTTGTATGGATTCAATTCAAAATGTTGTTTCCACTTGCGTCCGCTAGCTGAATTAGAAATAAATGTGCAACAAATCACACGCACGTTTGCTTAGATCGTGTGTCTTTTTAATACCCCCAACAGCAGAGCCGATCGCAAAGATGCCAATGCCAATGGTTGTGTTGTCTCTCAGGTAGCGAGATCAAAAATGCGTGGTATTTTGTAGCCGCAGCGGATGAAAATGTACGCATCAGAATCAAATAGTTTTGTGGTTTCCAAACGCACACACACACACAAACACACAAACACGCGCGCGCAAACTCACACACAAATACGCGCGCGCAAACTCGCACACACACACACACACACACACACACACACACACACACACACACACACACACACACACACACACACACACGCACACCTGCATGAACGCGCGCACGCCAGCACGCACGCACGCACACACACACGCATGTACGCGCGCCCGCGAGCATGAAAGCGCGCACGCCAGCACGCACCCACGAAAGCGCGCTCGCGAGCACGCACCCCCGAAGTCGTACAAGCACGCACTCCCCCCCCCCCCCCCCCCACTAGACCACCCCCCCACCCTCCACGCATGATCGATTACGGCTACCTTATCGGTAGAACGGTTGGTTGAGCTTTCTTGTAGCATCCTCATCCCTAGCGCCGGGCGGGGTGGGGAATCGCGACATGATAGAGTGAACGGCCACTTACCCCGCGCTGTGTGTGTGTGTGTGTGACGAGACCCGAAAACGCGAGAAAGATTTCGGCACATTAAAAAAAAATATTACATTGCCACTATTCATTGTACTACATGATGCTTAGAAGGTCGTTGAAGCATCAAACATGTTCAAATAAAAAAATATTAGATTAGTGTTAGACGTTCTCCTACGCTTGTTTTAAATAGGCTTCTTCACCCTCAACTGGCAGGTGCATCGAATGGTCTCATCAGCAGCGGCACGAAATAAAATAAACCATCAATACACCGATAACACTTTGAATCCCAATCCAGCTTCTGCCACAGCGTCTAAAGGTCACACACAAATTAATAAATGCTAACACCCACCAATAACAATACACAACCGCAATGCACATATGAGTATCAACGCATACACCGCAACAGCCAATCAGCTGGCGGCGGAAGGCACGGGCAGAAGCGCAAGTAAGGCAGGGCAGGGTGAGGGAGGGAGAAGAAGCGGATGAGAAAATGGGCGCCAATTTTTTTAAATTTTTTTGACCGTTTTTTTTGCTCCGCCACCATAAATAGTTCGTCCATTTCGCCCACAGATGGCGCTAAACTTGCTCGACCCAGCGCAGAAATCGCTGAAGTCCAGCGCGGGGATCGGGCCAAAATCTGCGCTGGCCAGCGCAGATTTTGGTGCATTTTCTGCGCTGGAAACTGCTCGAATTTGCGCAGCGGGTACACTTTGATTCCAGATTCGATCACCTGATTTCTTTAATGCACCTTGGGATAAATGTAAACAAACCCTTGTTTTCGAGCAGGTACTCGAATCTAATTCTAGCTTTTAGGCTAAAATTTTCTAGACTGAAAATTGCCGGCTAGTTTTTTGTGTGGTTTTGTATGGATTGTTTACATGATTTCAGCCTCCAACTGTCAAACTCCATACAAAAAACTAACTAGAATCGTGAAGGCCCCCAATGTCAGTTTTGAACATTGTTTTTATCTTTTCTATCGAATCTTACCTCTCAACTTAGAATATGGATAAATCGAAAAATAGCTGGTATCGCGAAAGAATTGGTTTAAAATTAACAGTCGTTAAAAATTAACCAGAGTCGTTAAAAATTGCTAGAATTTGGCATCGCGAACGCATTGAGATCATTTGTTAATTTTAACGACTGGTCCTATGCCGTCGTTAAACAAACGACTGTCAAGAGCGTATGCGATACAAACTAACAGTCGTTTAATTATACTGCTCGAATTTTTTACCCGTGTTTGCCTATATGCGATATCGAGCAGTCGTCAACTGTTTTGACGGTCGTTTATTTTAACAGGAATGAACAACAAACTCGGTTACACCAAAATGAGCTTTAAACGACTGTTAAAATGTGTTCATTTATTCGCGATGCCGGCTAATATTCGAAAAGGGTTTACTATTGCTTCATAAGCTTCCATTCTTTGTTTAAGTTGCTCTCTTATAGAATCGCAAATCATATAAAACGAATTTATTTTGAAATTCTCTTCTGTGGAAAATGTGTATCCCTGATTTGACGCTGAATTTCTCTTTCGTTTTTGTTTTGGTTCTTCTTCTGTGCTGAAAGACAATCCGGACAGCTTAGTAGCTTCTTGCACTATCCGACCAAAATCTTCTCTAACGCTTTGATTAAATGCCACCAATGATCGAAGAAGTTCAGATCCTTTCGATACATTCAAGCGATTGCAGCGATTCGTTAGTAGTATATATGCGTTGAAGTAAGCTATTCCATGTTGCCGTCATTAAAGCGGTTTCAAACCTATTCATTTTTTTCAGCAGTGAAGAAGCTTCTATTGACTTTTTTTTCGGAGCTATTCTCGCTAATTTCTTGTAATGTTCCTCTACTTTGATCATATCCAGCTTTTAAAGCGAATATTGCATCTGCCCTAGCAGACCATCTTGTGTTAGAAAGGCATTTTAACGTAACTGATTGTAGATCACTTGTTTTCAATTTTTCATTTAGTATTTTCCCTCTATGTGTTGAAGAAGAAAAAAATGTAAACAATTTTTGAACAAATGAAAACTAATTAACTGCTGAATTACAGTTTTCGGCTGCAAAATTCCCGACTAAATTTAGCGAATGGTTTGCACAAGGTATAAAAGTAGCACTAGGACTTAAGTTTTTGATTCGTGCTTGTAATCCTTTATATTTGCCAGCCATATGGGCTCCATTGTCATACGTTTGCCCGCGACAGTTTTCAATATTTAAATCTAGTGTTTGCAACATTTCCAAAACTTTGACTTCTAAATACGACGCATCATGTTTATCTATGGGAATAAATGCAATAAATATTTCTACAACTTTACCAGAATCCATGACATATCTTAAAATAAACGTTAATTGATCCGTGTGTGCTATGTCTGGTGAAGAATCTAATACTAGGCTAAAATATTTTGCTGCTTTGATTTCGTTCACTATTTCTGTTTCTATTCGTTTTCCTATTACTTCTATAAACTCGTCGCAAATGTGGTGTGATAAATAGTTTGCTTTTCCCTGGCCACTGTTTCCATATTTTTGTAAATGTAACTTCAAAAATTCGTCATATTCGCTCAGGTAGTCCAAGCAAGTCAATCAATTTCCCTTTCTTTCTGAATCGCTGCTGCTGCTCATTTTGCCCTTGAAAGCCTAAACCTAGACGACCTAGTAATTTTATCGTAGAAACTACCCTCTTTGACACCTCTCTCCAATATGCTTGATGATTTTCTTGTTCTTTTAACAAACTAGAATCTATTCTATTGACTTTAGAAGTTCTTTTGTACAATGTACACATAGCAAACATATGGTCTTTAGATTTTTCATGATCAGTTACAGGGTTTCCCACGATTTATTGGTTGGTTCCCATCAATTTTTGGTTAGTTCCCATATTTTTTTGGTGCGTTCTCACGATTTTTTGGTCGTTTCCCAGAATTTTTTGGTCCAATTGTATTGATATCCAATCGGAAAATACCAATAAATTATGGGAACGAACCAAAAATCTATGGGATACGACCAAAAAATCGTGGGAACGCACCGAAAAATCATGGGAACTGACCAATAAACCGTGGGAAACCCTGTAATGTTCCAGTAATGGATCTCCAATTATTGAACCCTTTAATTAATTGAGATTGTGAACACGAAAATAATTTACAAGGATAACAATAGACACTTTTGCTTGTTTTAGAAAAAAAATAGCCAGATTCTAGCTTCTTTTGATCCATTCGGTTTGTTCCTGTAAAAATGGTCCAAATGTAGACATCGATAGTACGATACACCGTTGTCTGTGTACAATGTTTTCAACGCATCAATATTACCATGATTTTTAGGCTTATCTTGTACAACATGCTCTATCAAGTCATCAGACACAATTACAGGCCAAAGAGCAATATCATCCATCCACGCATTGTCTGTATTGTTTTCCCCCTGTGTCATATGTTTATCTTCATCAGCATTAAATTCTATTTGATGTCAAATATCATTGGACACTGAACATGTACCTCCCGAGAGGTTTGAAGCATCCGATGATTCCACGCCAAGAACCAAAAACTTATGTAACGCATTTTTTTGCTTCTCAGCGACTTGCAAACTCTGTTTTTGCTTTTTACGTTTATCTGCACCACTTGCATAAACTCGTTTCACGTTTTCGATATTTTCCTGTAATTTCAAATCACGATGGTACATTATGCTAAGAAAAACGTTCACTAAACATGCCTTACCTCAATTTATATGGAATTCAGTAAAACATTAAAAAATAGAATGTAAAAATAACTTTGATGTTTTAACCATTAAATTTGAAAAAAGCAGATTAAACCACTAAACCCCAGTTGCGACGTATCAGATGACCAAGAACAATTGACTGTGCAGTTGTGAAAGTGTGCTGACTCCAACGTGTGTTTCAACGCGATTTAGAACTGACCGATTTGGAACGGTAAAATCAATCAGCGTTGCTTCGTTGGTAGTGTGCAAGTCTGCAAGAATGAAAGAGAACAATAAAAGATAGCTGCACGAGCGGGTGTGATAATTGTCTGATCACTTTCACACTCGTGCACCGTGCAGCTATCTTTTGTAATCCTTTGTCATTCTTATTCAGAGCAAGTTAAACTGATTGCTCATACAGTCTGTTCTGGAGTTACTTACGCAGATTCAGCGATAAGCGGTTTTCTAAATTTGAAAAATGAAATTTCAAATCCGTACAATTTTCTTGAACAAACGTCCAATGCAGTATAAATTGCGTTTTTGCTAATAAATTCAATCCACTTAAAAGCCAAAAATATACGAGTGTTCTGCACGAAACGTATCAAATAATTGATAAAGTGTATGAAAAATTAAAATAAATAAAAACTACCAAAAGTCAGTTGTATTTGGGCCGAAAACCGCGAAATTCGAATTACGCTGGTATTCGAGTTACGCGGATTCTCGGGACCGCATAAACCGCGTAACTCGGGAACAGACTGTACAAGCGAATTCGCTTTTGTAGTTGTGTTCAAGGTCAGAGCTCCCCCAGGTGGTGATAATACAGGGTTACAGAACAATAAATAACTGTCCAAATATTTATAGCGATAGCCTGTTTGTGTAGCCATCAGGACATACCACGCACACCGTGGCGTTGACGATTGGAGAAGATAAATGTAGTATGCATCTGAACAGTTGTTTCTTGGACTGCAAGCCCTGTAAGTTAATCACTCTCACACTCGCACACCATCCAGCAATCCTTTATCTTTCTTTTCTGAGTGTGTGATTGTTTTAACCGTTGAGGAAAACACACAAATACTTGTTGGTCATACAAAAAAACTAGCTTCAGGCCTTGTACTCGGGGCCCCTTTTCAGTCGGGGCCCCCCGCGGCCGCTCAGTCCGCTTATAGGAAAATCCGCCACTGCACTAATAATAAGGCATAAAAGACTGCGGCGAGCTCCGCTACATATACTGACCATGGTTGGCGTAATTTAAAGAATGCTTCGGAGCACGTGTTGTATACACCAAATCCAATGCCCTGCTCTGATGAGGATCCGTCAGTATAAAAATGGTTACTGTTAGCATGGCCATGTTTTTCCACAAATTTGCTGGGAATTGTCATCCGGCGAAGGTTATCGGGGATACCTTCAATTTCCTCCTTCAGTGAGGTATCTACACTTAAAATGGAACTGCAGGACTCTGGTAAGCTGGCACTAGTTATACTTTGAGAAGTACTAGGGTGCACCTGTAAAGAAACAAAATCATGATAGACCTTCATGATTTTGCATTTAGAACCTATCTCTTGCAGTGTTTCAAAGTTCTCGATTATCAAGGGATTTGATACTGTAGAGCGGACGAAAAGGCGAAGCGATAGTAGCTCAAAACGTAGCTTTAGCGGCATCACTCCGGACATCACTTCGAGTGACATGTTATGAGTCGACTTCATACTACCTAGCGCGAATCTAAAACAGCGATACTGAATCCTCTCAAGTCGGATTAAATGCGACTTGGCTGCCCAGTGGAAGCATATGCAACCATACTCCAAGACGGACAGTATCGTAGTCTTATATATGTTAAGGACGTCTTTGGGGTGTGCTCCTCACCAGAGTCCGGTAATCGTTCTGAGAAAATTGATTCTTCTTGGACACTTCTGTACCAGATAGTTAATATGTGTCCTCCATACATTTTTGCTATTAAACCAAACCCCTAGGTATCGAAAAGATCTGGCAATGGATATCTTTTTACCATATAAAGAGATATCGACCTTTGGGTCAACCAAATTCAAGCGTCTATTACTCTCAGTGTTGTAAAAGAAAGAGAATATCAGCATTTCCGTTTTCTCTGGAGAAAACTCGATACCTAGGTTTGTGGCCCACACTTCTTAATTGTTAAGTGTGGTTTGCAAAGGACTTTGAAGGCCGGCGATGTTGTTGCTGGCGAGTGATACAACACCGTCGTCCGCCAATTGCCTAAGGCTACAGCCAGGTGCAAGGCAAGTTTCTATATTGTTGACATAAAAATTGTACAACAAGGTGTGTGTGTGCGCGTTGAAAGTATTCTGATGATGTGTGTTATCATGTTAAACAGCGTGCGTTCACACTACGATAATAGCTAAAATTTGCATCGACAGCAGCGCTGGTTCCTCGGACGAAAACGCAGGTGGGGCGCAATGGGCGTTTTGTTTCATGAGCGCGGCAGTATTCTGTTCTCGATTTAAATGGGTAGACGCTCACTCGCTTATTCATTGATAGTTTTTATCCATACGCTTTTTTCGCTGCTCTACAACGATGTAATTCATCACGTATAGAAGCAGAACGCATGCAGAGCACGGGATAAGCCGTGTCCAAGTTTTTAACCAGTGCATACTTGACGATCCAAGCAAGCAATGTTAGTAACAATGGGTCGAGGTAAACATTGTACCGATTATCAGCGCCATATCATAAAGCGAATGGTGGCGGCTGGCATAAAGCGCTAAACGATCGAGTTCGTAATGGAACGATCGCGCACTTTTGTGGCATACGCGCTTCGGACAACCGAAACGTGCTTAGACAACCGAAATGCGCTTGGACAACCGAAACGCGCAAGTCAACCGGACGTCCTCAGAAGACCACGGCGAAAGAAGACCGTGAAATTGTTAATATATCAAAGGAACACTGATCGCGAGGGCGGTGGACCTGCTTATTACATTAAAAACCTAACCAAAAACACAAAAAAAAACTACTAACAAATCTATCCGGAACGACATACTTGTGACACAAACACACACACCAATACGCACTCAAACATACATACACACTCACACACACATGCACACAAACACATACAATTAACACACATGCACACTCATGCACACACACACACAAACACATACAAACCACACATATACCTGTCCGAACGGGTGCATGGTGCGTTGAAAAAACCAAGGCCCTATCATTATGTCCGATACTGTACTTGACAAGAGGCCTTTGGATTCAAGCCAATGGTCCAGTCTAAAAAGAATCATTTTCTCAAATAGTTTTCGCAGGCAAGATAGCATTGCTATCGGTCGATAAGAATTATAGTCTGATGCCGGTTTGCCAGGTTTCAACAAGGTGACTACTTTCACTTCTCTCCACTCCAACGGGACGGTGTTAAGCTTCAACATAATGTTGAATAATCTCAACAGCCGTTTCCTCGCCAGATCTGGCAGATTATGGAGCAATTTGTTCCGAATCAGATCCAGTCCTGCAGACGAATTATTGCTGGAGTACAGAGCAAGCGATAGCTCAACCATTGTGAACGGTGAATCCATTTGCGGATCACTCCCATGAGCACTCTGTTGAAATGGAGGTGCTTGAGCGAAATTAGGGCAGACTTTTTGTGCAAATGGCTCTAGCCATGCCCCAGAAACCCTTTCGCTCTCGTTTGTTGCTTTGCTGTTGCGCATCCTTTTCGCCATGCTCTGAAGCTCCGTTAGCGAAGTGGAAGGCTTGATGTTTTTGACATACCTCGGCCAGTATGACCTTTTTTTTGCTTTAAGCAAGTTTTTGCACCTACGCTCCAGGCCTCTATAATGGATGTATAGATCCATGGAGTCGGTGTCTCTATACCTGGCAAAAGCCTTCCGCTTCGCTGAGAATGCCGCTTTACAATCCGCGTCCCACCAAGGAGTGGGAGGTCTTTTAAAAATCCTTGCCTGGGGGGGCGGCCTCGTTTGGGCACCGAGGGCGCACTCGTTTATCGCCATAACGAGATTTGTATACTCTTCATTTACGGAGAAACTGGGTTCTACGCGGCTTAGCAAAGCGGTCATTTGGTCGCCGTATTTCGTCGAGTCGATGTTCCTCGTTAAGTCACAATTAGCGGGGACTTGATCGACTGTGCGACTTCTCTTGATAATCGATATCTTTATTGGCAGATGGTCGATGCCAAGCGGGTCTTGGATTACCTTCCACATAGAATTTAGCCCTAAAGACGACGAACAAAGAGATAGGTCTATTGCGCTGGGTCGTGCCATAGGTGAGGGCACCCTAGTTGCTTCACCAGAGTTTAGAATTGTCAAACTGTGTGTGTTGCAAATATCCCTAATGATTGGTGCACGATTATCGTCATGCGTGCAACCCCAATCTGATCCATGGGCGTTAAAGTCGCCCAGGATGAAAAATGGTTTCGGTAGTACCATTACTACTGTCTCAAGATCCTTGTTGATCTTCTTTGGATCCAGATTGGCTCCCGATGGAATATAAATTGAAGCAATAGAAACGTCAAGATCCCCTAGCTTTGCCTGGATCGCGACGTATTCGATTACCTCGGGTGTGGGGAGGGGTATTCTGTAGAAGCTGTGACTACTTTGAATACCAATTAACACTCCCCCACCACGCCTATCATTAGCTGGATCATGTCGATCTTGACGAATAATATTATATCCCGGGAAGGTAATATTTTTATCGGGTGAGAGCCAAGATTCACTTAGGGCAAATGCGTTACAATTGTGTTGCCCTATAAGTTCTTTAAAAGAGTCAAATTTACCTAAAAAACTTCAGCAGTTCCACTGTAGTATAGTGGTCATTGGAGGCATTAATCATCCAAACGGACCATCATACTAAGACAAGGACCATCATCAATCAAAGACCATTTTGATAACCACTGCTTGACCATTCCTCTTAGGAAAGGAAATGCCAGGGGAATCAAACCAGTAAGGGGTTCCGGGAGGTGTAGGGAGTTAAGGAGAGAGTGTAAAATCTCTGTCAGGCTTGGGAGGGATGGCCTGGAGAAAGATCTGGGTTCGCTAGGGAACGCCGGATTGCTGGGATTGGAAGGGTTACGGGAACGTGGATGGGTGCGAGCGTCACGGGGGGGTTTGGAGCCCTGGGGTTGGCGTGGGGTCGCATTGTCGTGACATCGAGGTGCCTTTTTGGGTGAAGCTTTAACAATTTTTTTATCGTCTTTTTGTTTGGTACCCGTGCTGTATGCAATCTTTTAACTCCATTTAATGGTGCCAGATTGGGCAACGGTTCATTACCCTCCAATAGGGAAAGGTTATCGAACTGCTTCACACTTGAGGTGGACTTCAAAACATCGGTGTACGACCCTCTTGTATTCTGCAAAACGGCCCGTTTGTGTTCTGTTTGTTTTTTTCGGTACACAGAACGCAACGATATTTCGTGCCATTCCTGCTTGCAGTGAATGCGTTTCTGGGTTTCGGCCTTGCACTTCACGGAGTTTGTGCAGTAAGGCTCTGAATGTCCAATCTGGCTACATTTTGTGCAGCATGCAATTTCTTGCACAAATGGTCGACGGATGGGCACTCTGAGCCCTTCAATGTACAGCGTGTTTGGCAGGACTGTACCCGCGAAGGTGATCCGGAGTGAGTAAGTCTCACGGAACACCTTCTTTCCATCGACCGCACTTGAAGCGTAAAGTTTTTTTAATTTCAAGGACCTTTACCCGAGGGGATGATTGGTGTAGAAAAGCCCCTTGTCCGTACTTTAGGATATCCTCTAAGGGGTAATCTAAATCATCAGACACCTGGATATTTTTTATAAACGGATGCCGTAATTGCTCTTTCATCGAGCTGTTTATTTTTCGGCATGAAAAATACATCATGTATCCCGTTATAAGATGCGGGATACGCTCGGAATCTGGGATTCCATTTTAACGATTGACCCAAGAATTGATCACGGGACGTTGAAAGTAAGGGCTCATTACAAGCCTTTTTTTTCGCATTATGTCCTGGATCAGAACTTTTTCGCTTCACTGTAGTAAAGCCCTCCTCCGATTCATCCATCGGCTCCGCCTCCATGAGAGAGTCCGAGTGAGAGAAAGAAACCCAACTGTGTGACGAGAAAGGATAGGTAAACAAGAGAGGATCACTTACCACAAATAGACACACGAGAGCGAGAGTACACGACGAACGAGCGCTACGCACCTGTCCGACGAATGCGCTCTACACTCACAAACCTACACTACAGTACACACGCAGCGCGTATACACGTGCTGCACACAACTCTACGCACTACACACTGTACGCACTATACACTAAGCACAGATCGCTTTCCGATCGTTCTCGCACGTATTCCTTTGCAGTGCGTATTAGTGATGGGAAAAGTTGGCAAAAATCCGGAGTCGACTCCGATCCGACTCCGATAAATTCGGAATCGACTCCGGAAGGTAGGTCCGCGCTGCAATATTCGGAGTCGTTCGGAATCGTCCGGAGTCGTACGGAGTCGCCCGGAGTCGCCCGGAGTCGGAGTCATCCGGAGTCATCCGGAGTCGTTCGGAGTCGTCCGGAGTCGTCCGGAGTCGTCCGGAGTCGGAGTCGTCCGGAGACGTTCGGAGTAGTTCGGAGTCGTTCGGAGTCGTTCGGAGTCGTTCGGAGTCGGAGTCGCCCGGAGTCGTTCGGAGTCGTTCGGAGTCGTTCGGAGTCGTCGGAGTCGTTCGGAGTCGTCCGGAGTCGCCCGGAGTCGGAGTCGCCCGGAGTCGTTCGGAGTCGTTCGGAGTCGGAGTCGTTCGGAGTCGGAGTCGTTCGGAGTCGTTCGGAGTCGTTCGGAGTCGTTCGGAGTCGTTCGGAGTCGGAGTCGTTCGGAGTCGTTCGGAGTCGTTCGGAGTCGGAGTCGTTCGGAGTCGGAGTCGTTCGGAGTCTTTCGGAGTCGTTCGGAGTCGTTCGGAGTCGTTCGGAGTCGTCGACTCCGGACGACTCCGGTCAACTTCGGACGACTCCGAACGACTCCGACTCCGGGCGGATCTAGTGGTTCCATTTTGCCGGAGTCGGAACCGAACTAACAATAGTCGGAGTCGGATCGGAGCCGTGGGTGCGCTCCATACAGCACATCACTAGTGCGTATGGTCGAGGTCAGTGGCTTGTTGTCCGCAAAAAATCCATCCACTTGGAGCGCATATCGATCACGTCTGATTCGCTTCGTGGTTGGGGACAGAATGAGCCTTGCACTTGTACAGTTTAAAAATAAAGTCAAGTTTGTAACAAAACACTGCAATAGCCCGCAGAGCATTCAACAACTAGAGCAAAGCAATAATCAACCAAAACTGGAACCTCATCTAGAATGGGAAATAAAAAAATTCGAGCCATCAAACCATCAATAATAGCCTGGAAAGACACACTCCAGTCGCAACCAACGAGTGCTATTGCACACCCGGTTTACCCACTCCTATCTCCTATAAAAGTCCAGCCCACCGTTATGCAGCTTTTGTGGCGAAAATTACTGTTGGTCATATTCTCAGCGATTGCCATGGATACACTACCAAACGTGCCATTTACCATCTCAAATCCCAAATGTAAGCGAAAACTCATAAAATTTCTTCTTATAACAAACATCTTGGAAGATATTTAATGTATCAGAACAATATGTGTAGAATAAAATTCAATCGAATTTCCTTTTAGTTTTAAGCTTAGTCAGAAGGTTACCAAGCAAGCCCGGTTTAAAGTAATTACGCGCAAAGTTTTTAACAGCCAAGCTGTCAAAAATCATACCAGCTGTTGGAACTTCTTGAATGTTTTGAATAATGCTGTTCACATTGATAACTTAGCCAGAAAACAGTGTTTAATAAAGATGACTCAAATTATTTTAATTTACACCGTTTTTGAGCTGAAGTAAACAATGTTTGGATGCTTTCGAACATCGTTCGTAAACATTTGACGGCCATTTGAAATTCTGATGCCTTTTTGAACATTACTCAGCTGCTACTAAACACTTGCTTTCCTTAATATTACTGTACATTTATTCGTTTCTTTGGTTTGTTTAATTGTAAAAATTAAATTGTTTAGAGCTTAATATAAATTGCTTGGTTGGACTGCGAGGAAAGACGAACACAAGTTTTTTTTGGAGAGTGGACTGTATGGAAGGAGGAAGTTCTTTCACATTTCACACATGGAGCGAAGAGGTTTGGTTCGGTTTACGATTCGATGTTCTTAATTCGGTGGTTATTCTTCGACTCACATTTCGCGCGTGTCGACACGTCGTTTTTAGTTCGTGGTGATGGCAAGCGGATTAGAACGAATTGTTCGAAATACTTTGATCCGCTGCGTTCAAAAACCAAGGAGGTTCCATTGTAAATAGAACATTGCTTTTGCTCTAATTTAATAGTGCTAACTCCATACAGCAAACGGATCAACTTAGGGGTTTAACTTGTTTAGTAACGGTTGAACGAAGTTCAGATAGGCATCAATACTTCAGTCGAGCGTCAACTGTTTACTTACAGATAAATAAAGTTCAAATACGGCGCACATTTTTTTTTTTTTAAACTCCAAATCGGTGTATGTACTAACAGTTTTTAATACTTACAGTACGTTGCTGTCGTCAGACGATCGATGGCGTCTTGTTTTAGTTTGGAGTTTTTCTTTCCCATTGCTGCGATTAGTTGTTGTACCTTTTCGTTGTAGTGCGTTTTTAGTCGTGTCTAACACAAAAACGTTACTTTAAAGTGGATTTGAATATTGGTTTTAAGGGAAAAAATTTGTTCTTTTATTAGATTTATGCTAGTTTTTTATACGATTGTAACCACAGCACTGTTTTCAATGTTATATATTTTTCTCACTCATCACTCGTTTCTGACTCACTCTCAATATGAATATATCACGTAAATTCGCTATCAAAAAACCTGAAATAAAAAAAAATCAGGTATCATGTGTAAGACTAGTTATATAGTAAAAATATGACCACTATGTCTTATTTTAAATATTTTTACACAGGGCCCTCTATAGTTATATAAAGAATACAGTAAAACCCCTTATCACAAGTCTACTTTCCAATGACTCACTCCTTATGCAAAAAACTCGTTATCATACACTTTTTCATACAATTTGTATTAAAAGTGAAATAATTGGTTCCATGTCATGAAAAATGGATATATATACAAAGCCACGTATCGTGGTCATCTTGCGCCCTTGGCAGAAACATAGCCAAGAGCCAATTCTCCCCTTTTAATTTTTTTTTCAGCGATACCCTTAGCCCCTCACTCTCTTGCTGTTTCACCATACAAACGAAACCCAAATATTACAGGGTTTCACACTTTATCTCAAGACCGCGGGACCCCTTCCCGAATTTGTCTTAGCCAATGCTAAGACTACGATATGATGCTTGAAAACGTTGATGATACCTGAAAACGTTGATGATACAGTTTTTCCCCGAGTTACGCGAATAACGCGTTTCGGAGACATTCGCGTAACTCGGATTTTCGCGTAAGTCGAATATCGCGTTTTATACCCAAAATTTACTCGATTAAAATTGATTTTTGATTGAATTTTATTTATTTATGTATTTTTTTTACTTATTTGATTCGGTTATTTCTGTTTTTTTTTGTGATTTAAAACTTTGAAAAAAAATCCAAATTATTTTTCATTTAACAATTGATGGAGAAAATTGTACGGATTTGACATCTGAATAAGTGATGAGAATAGTTCCGAAAATTGAGGAACGGAACGAACCTGCCAATCTGGAGAAAAAGAACGGAACGCAGAACGCAGGTTCAAGATGACCTGCCATGGTTACGTTTTTTGTTGTCGAAGATGACCTGCCACGGTTGTTGTTACGCCTGGTAACAATCTATTTATTTGAGTAGCGTTTTAGACCTTCTTAGAACTGGCGCTCGCGTATTATAAATTTTCGCTGCACAGTTTAAAAATTGGTCTGTTTTCTCTTGTAGATAATTGGTAACTAACTTCCTCGATGGCGCCTATTCTTCGTCAGCTGATCAGTCTTGACCCCGCTTGACGCTGTTTTGTGACCGCTGCCGGACTTGTTTCTAATTGGCCCTATTTTTGGATCAGCTTGTTGTCTCGCCTTAACCGTCAACTCTACAACCGGATACCCGGGTTTGATTTCGATTTTTAATCTTTAATAACTTTTTACAGAGACAGGTTTGGTGTACGAATCATACACTGCAAATTTTATAAGTTTGCTGCAGTTACATTTTTTACTGAAAGCTATTGAGTAATACATGGTTTTCTCGTTTCACTGAATATCAGTAAAACAAATTACTGAAAATGCAGCTATTTATTCTGTCAAAACGACATTTCTGAGCTTCAAAAGAAAACATAATGCGATGCCCACTTGTTCGTGATGAACAAACATTTGATTTGGCAACCGCTTACACCCCGATAAATTTTAGGTGCGTATTCGGCTTGCGGGATTAACGTTTTGGTTGAGAAAAATCTTCACACCACTTTGCTGTTCTTGCTGAAATTTCATGATAACAGTGAGTGCATACCAAATCAACAAACTTGTTTCGACAAAATACAGTTCACATCTGTATAAATCTTTATGAAACAGAGATGAACAAGAGCAGCATGGACTGCCACCCGCGCATCAATAAAAACCCCAATTTCAATACTTTTTTCGCCAATTTTTAATCGATATCAATTACTAAACAATCAGTAATATCAGAAAGGCTTTGTAGTATGTTCAAATTTTGGGTACTGTGGATACTGTTTCGAAGCGGACTTTCGACACTTGATCGTCTAGGCGATCATAAAAACCTTTAGGACGTTGGAGTTTAGAGGGATTACCTTGGGTAGGAGGACATAACTAAACTCCTTAAATGAGAAGTCGATAGATGATGGATGGGCTTAGTCCTATCCTGACAATCCGAACAAATCTGACCTGCCATGATCGGAGTTGGTTTTATCTATACTCAAAAGAAGTTAAAGGTCGGAAAGTTATCGTTTTCGCTAAGCTAGTTACATTTGTCTTTTATTGACAAGAACGATGGTTCTAAACGATATTTTCTCTTACCTACTTTACAGTTTCTAGCTCGTGTTTCATAATACGGACGATTTGATTTAAAATCGTCATCGTGAGCATAAAACAATATTTTGCTTTTACGTTGGTGTTTACCTTTACAATGAATACTGAAGTACCGTCTTGCTTCGAATTACGGCCACTTCATTTTCAATCGTTCAGAGCGATAACTTCTTGCACGCGGGAAAAACAATATTTTCATTCGAAAGTAACTGGAAATACCTTGTATTGCAGTATGTTTGTCTCAAGTAATCCACGGACCACAGGTCGGAGACCACTGCTTTAGATCAGCTGCTTTCTAAATGATCGAGCGGTGAGGGCCAGGAGAATGCATTTTTTTACACATATATTATTATATTATTACAGTTAATACCCAAATAACTGGTTTACGATATTAAAAAATGCGATTGGTTATTGGTTTTCTTAAATTATTATATCATCCAAGCAAGTTTCAAATTCATTTTATTAAATAACTAAAATTGATTGTAAAGATTCTTCAATTAAGAGTCTGCAGCATACTGTGCAAAAGTCATAAAAAGTTCAAAACAATTAAGCAAAATCGCAATATCGCTTCTGAATGTACCCTTCCTTCCATGTTGCAAAATGTTTTCAGGATATATCTGAAGATGGTACAAAAACCTTAACAGCTGAAAAATTATCGAGACAATCGTACAATCGTTCAGTACTATTATGAGGCCACGGACAAGTAAGGCCAGGTCAGACCAATTGATAGTGCATTTCTTTAAAAAAAAGCTCCAAGAAAATCGTTGCATCCTTAAAAAGCAATAGTGTGTAACCATTGTTCTCGTAAAATCAACAGTCAGGTTTTTATGGAATTATTCGTTTCTATTTTTTAATTTCTCCTCAAATTTGACCATATTGATTGGTCAGACAATCCATGTTATGGTGATCAAATTTGGAATAGTTCAACGATATGAATTGTCATATTAAAATATGTTCAGTTAATTTGTAATGAATAGGATCTTCCTATCTTTCAAAATCGCGCAAATATTTTCTCGGGCCTGACTGCATATTGTGGCGGGCCGGACTTTGCCCACCGCTGCCGTCAAATTTTACGCGATCATTCATATCGATATTTCCTTTCCGCCAACCCTTCCAAATTTGACCCAAACCCTTCAACAGCTTGCTTTTCCACCATCACTTCGTCCAGTCCCCAAAAAATAGCAGGGGCACGAGTTCTTAGTTTTTGCGTGATAACATAGACACAGGCCAAATTAAAAAGCGCACACATCGACATCGGAATCGATTCTTGAATGAAACCTCAACAGATAAAAAGAGCGTGCTTGGTGTCAGCCAATTTTTCTTGTTAATTTCTCCGGCTACGAACCGTTGTGTTGAGATCGGTTTCGGAGCCTTTTAATGTCGTATGTGCAAGTAGTTTGCGTGAGGCATAACGGATCTTCGCTTTACCCAACTCGCGCGTAACGTTCAATGCATTGGGCCAACGATGATGAAATGATATTGTTTTGAGCTGTGGCCATGTATCGCAGCGTTCTACGCTTCCAAATAAGGTGCACGTGTTAAACAAAAATATTGCACATGTTAAAAAGGCAAATGTTTTCTGCTTCTGATAGTAAAATGCTTATGATAAATAAAATAAATATGCTTCGGATAGGTCTGGTAGTAATAGTAAATCTGATTGTAAACATAACCCCCGGGGGGAAATGGAGGTATATTGGGTTGACAACACCAAATAGAAGGGGCCCCTCAATCGACGGGATCATCAACGGGGCCCCAAATGGACGCGGCAATGGAGATTGTTCTTCGTATTATGGCTGTGTATGGCTGTATGTAGATGCAGCTGTAACGGTTTTTGCTCTTGTTGTATTCGCAAAACTTGAAATAGTCGATAAAAACCATATATAAATGAACATGTTCCATAGGTTCCTTGAGTATTTTTATACCCTTCCCCCCTTTCTTCTAACTGAAACCTTTCCCATTTCCCCTTCTCTTCGGTCCACAAACTGGATGTGTTCGATTAGGGCCAAGAATGAAAATTTTAGTTTTTGCATTAAAAGACACACACAATCCACTATCCCAGGCCAGGAATGTGAATACCATTTTTCGTGTGAAACAGCTGTCTGCTTTTGGCACAGAATCGCAAAGCGGTAGCAGGGGCCCCGTATACAAGAACAGGACGGTTCATCCCAGCCAAGAGCGCACACAATGACATCGATTTAACCATTCCTTGAATGAAACCTCAACCCACTGAACCCACCGTTGACCAAACGACCTTCCTAGGCTTTTTAAAGCGACGCGAGCTTGGTGTCATTTTTTCCTGCTAATTTCTCCGGCTACGAGCCGGTGTATTGAAATTTTGTTTAGGGGCCTTTAAATTTTTGTCTGTGTATGATGTGTGCTTGTGGCTGTTGAAACGGGTTTTCTTTGTGGTTAAACGCAGCGTTCTGTTCTGTGTGCTGTGCATTGGATTTTAGCAGCAAGTGTCTCCGCGTTTTTTTTGGTGAGCTCGTGCATCGACCATCCACACCAAGACACCAAATGGACGGGCCCTTCATTGACGGGGCCCCTTATAGACGGGGCCCCTTATCGACGGGGCCTCCTTACCGACGGGGGCCCTTACCGAAGGGGCCCCTTCATCGAAGAGTCCACATAATAGTTGGGGCCCCGTAAACCACCTTTGAGTTTTAGTTTCAGCATAGCTGTAACGGTTTTTTATCTTGTCTTCACGCAAAAAGTTGTATGTAAATAGTGATAAAACATCATTTTAATATTAACATGGCACAGTTTCTTTTTGGACATATAAATACCACCCCTTCCCGATTTCCCCTATTTGTCAGTTGACCACAAAAGTTGAGAAAGGCCCCGCGTGAAAATTTAAGGTTTTGCGTTAAAAGCAGGCACGCTCCACGAATCGGTACGAAGTCGAACATCCACAATGACGGGGCCCCCTAGATCGACGGGGCCCCTGGCGGCCGCCCAGTCCGCCCACCGTTTAACGCGCCACTTATAACAGGACCTAAGAATAAGCCTAAAATGATCGACGACTACAACAAATTGAAAGGCGGTGCCCACAATATGGACAAGTATTTGTCAGAATATACAACAAAAAGAAAAACCAATAGGTGGCCACTGGCTTTTTTACAATATGTTAGATGTAGCAGCTTTTGCTGTATTCATATTGTACAAAGAAAATAATCCTCAGTATAACACGTCCACAAACAAGAGACGTATGTTCCTTCAACAACTGTGTGAACAATTGGCAATGCCAGAAATAGAAATTCAATCAAATAATATACAAATTATACGTCACTTCGGGCCACGTAGTGGTTATGAAAGGAGGTCATATAAAAGCACCAGTTACTAATGAAACAATGACTCCAACTAAACTGGACGCTAGTGATAGGGTTAAGCACACCGGGACTTGTTTCCTTTGTGTTAAAAAAGGGTCTACTAAAAAAGTTTGTGATGAATGTAAGAAACCAGTTTGTGCTCATCACTCCAAAATTATAACAAAGTGTGATCATTGTGGAGACTGAAATCAAATCAAATTTAATTTTCTTACTCTTTTTTGTTTTGCTGAATGAAAATTAAGCTTATATATTCATAATTAATTTAATTTACTTGAAGTATATTTCCTACGTTTGAACTACACGTTAAAAAAATTGAAAATAAAATATGATTAATGCCATAATATATGCAGTATCATTGACTTATTATTGGTACCAACACGAGTAATCAAGTAATTATTAAATGAATTTTTAAAATTCTACAAATAACACGATGTCAAATTTCATTCAAAAACTACGATTAGAACAGAAGCTATTAAAGTTTTAGCACAAAATAGTTTAATCCCCCATACATAATGTATGGAATACCCGGGTATGCCGGTCGTAGAGATGAAGGTGTAAATTTGGTCATTGATACAACGGTTAAGGGTTATCTTTTCATCCCCCGCTCAACAAAATCAAGCAGTTTTTTGAGCTCGGTTTCTAGCTCGCTTTCCGCCGAAACCGATCGAGAAAGCAAGCAGAAACGTCCGAAGAACCGATCGAAGCTCTTGATCGATTGAAGCGTTTACGGTCGTTCAAGAGAGCGCGATGTATGTGTATGTCTCTTTCTGACAAAAAAGCGACCGTGTTGGCGCAAAAATGATAATGGTCGAAAAATAGTTTACATCCACGTTCTCTTTCTCCTCTCCTTTCCTTCTTCCCCATTCTTTCATCTCGCTTTATCATTATTGGTTCTTGATCTCTAGCTAAATTGAGCGAGAGGTTGAGAAATTTTCGATCGCTTTGCGCAGCGGGAGTACCATCTTTACCAGTTTTTCAATGAGGCTTGCTACACCAATCAGTTTTATACTGCCGCTCTTAGTACTACATCGAACATCGCCACGGCAACCACTACACCATGGCAACATACTATAGCAGGCCAAGGGCGGTCGAAAATCAAAATAAAAATTTTCTCTGATTGAAAAAAATATCGTGTTTATTACAAAGATAATATTATCACTCTATCACTTCAGCTTCAGACGTTATAACTGGTAGAAACTTGAAAAATCTTTCCAATTTTTGTCCTATTTACACATACAGGGGTTTCGAGGATTATATAGACATGTTCAGCGAGTTGTAGATTCGTTCAGGCATATAATAGACTCTTTCAGCGAGATATAGAATTGTTCGGATGTAGGCGTAGACATGTTCAGCAATTCTATAGTGCTGTCATTTGTTTTGTTTACACACTGTATCGCAGGGTTCAATTTTTCATTCTTAAAAGTCCTAAAAGTAGCTAATAATCATTCTCCAAGCTGTTTAATAAATGAATTAGTTAAAACAAGCATATTTTTACGAAAACCGTTTGTTTACCTTCTGATGAGAATGATCCAAGCTGCAGTCCAAGGGGAACGAAAGTGACAGCTCTACAGTATAACCGAACATGTCTACGCCTACATCCGAACAATTCTATATCTCGCTGAAAGAGTCTATTATATACCTGAACGAATCTACAACTCGCTGAACATGTCTATATAATCCTCGAAAACCCTGTAATGAGTTTAAGTGTGAATATTTGTAGTAGGTGGACGAATAATACATCATTGGAAAGAAAACTTTACTCACTTTTAATGAAAAATAAAACAAAAATATTTTAATCTTGTTATATCACCTTTTTTATTACAAACTTTAAAAATTCGCACGAAAAACAACATTTTTCAGCTTGAGTAATGGATTAAAAAAGTACTTTTCTATTTCTTCATTTTTTTCACAAAACCTCCCTTTACCTGTCTTTAACATGCTGTCAAAAATTCGGACTTATCATTAAACTTCAAATGTGAAAAATGAATTTAAACATGTTAGGAGCCGCGCGCCATATAAAAATCGTTCATCTGCACAACCGCACACTCAATAGAACGTATGTTGGCGTTGCGGCGTGTTTGGGATTTTTACTTTTTTTAAACCCGCAGTATTTTGTATTCACGCAAGACTAATCGGTGGAAGTCGATCGCAAGACTACGGAACGATACGTGAAAACGTTGACGATACTGGGATCTGCGGATTTCTATCGCAAGACTGACACACTTTATCGGCCACATTATCACCTCCAAGGAACATATGAGGCCCGATCATTAAACACAAACGGAAATAACACAAGACAAGTGCGTCCAGACAAACGAAAAATAGGCATGCATTTTGAAACCGTTCTTGTGACAGACAGGTTTTGTTAAAAAAAAATTCGTTAAAGCTGTGTCACACCCTTTGCCAATGTGTCAAAATGTTCAATATCAAAATAAAAAAATCGTAAACAAGTTTATTTAAGAAACGATCGTTTATCAAGCTAACAATCCTTGTTTAAAACATCGAGATGATTTTCTCGCACTTCGTAAGTGATGATAGCAGCAGTGAAGAAGAAACAACGGTAGATCTGGCAAAACAGCGCCGACTGCTTCGAAGTGTTTTCGACCCGTTACAGTTTTCTAACCAAGCGTGAGTTAAGCATGCGGATCATTTGTGCAAACCGTGTTATACATGTTTCATTTCGTGGTTGTTTATTTCAGATTTAAGAAAAAAATTCGTGTATCGAAGGTAATTTTCCTTGACATTCTGGCGAAGATCGAGCCCTCTGAGTCTTTGTTATTCCTAAAAATGTATGCAGTGTTAGAAGTGATAATTACATGTGCCTATGCTGTTGGTTGTTGAAGCAGTCACTCACTGAAGAAGTTGCTGGAATCCAATGCTTTTGAACGCAAACCGGGAGCGTGAGCCCTTCATCTTTCGACTACCATCGAAGAGCAACAGAGGAAGGAAATAACAGCAGCTTCTTATCCCAAAACAGCAGCACGTTACCAGTATCTCCAGCTTATCGCCATTTATATGGATATGGCAGTACGATTTTTTTGTTTAAAATGATAAAATTTGATTATTTCTGAAATAAAATACTTATATTTTGTCGTGAAAGCAACAGCAAGAACTTTGTTGTTGTGTTTTGTCGGTCAAACAATCTGAGATTGGCGCCTTTCCGTGACAAAAAGCTGACGGAAAGCAGTTTGACAATTTTGGATTTCCGTTTGTGTTTCATAATACATATTTTGGCAGTATGCTTGTGAGTTTGTGTTTCGTCAAATTTTATTTTTCCAACAAACGGATGTCATAATACAAATCATCCGATTTTGACGACTTGTCTTTACATTTTGTGTTTAATAATCGGGCCTATGGTCTGACAGCAGGGATTTCTTAAGTTCAAATTTTATACACTGTTCTGTTATGGGTTCTGAAAAATCAAAATCATAATGACAGCAAAGACAAGTAAAGGGAGATTTGGTGAATAAAATGAAGAAATAGAAAATTACTTTTTTAAAATTAATTACCAAAGTTGAAATTTTTTTGTTTTTAGTTCGTTTTTTTCAGTTATTACAAATTTTACAAACTGAAAAAGGTGATAAAACAAGAAAGAAATATTTTTGTTTATTTTTCATTAAAAGTGAGTAAAGTTTAATTTCCAATGATATATTATTCGTCCACCTACTACAAATATTCACACCTAAACTCATCATGTGAAAATAGGACAAAAATTACTCGTAACAAGGGGTACTCGTTACCAGGAGTTTCACTGTATTAACGACATTAATTGGTTTGTGTCTTGGAAGAGTTTGTTGTTCAGCTGTTGTCGATATTCTCATTTGCCAGAACAATATTCAAAATTAAAGAAAAAAGCTCAATGGTAACAATTGTTAAATTGATTACACATCGGCAACAAAAAAAGTATCAAGAACACATTTTATATTGCTCGTTATGAGATGTATTTAATGAGCATAAACGTTCTTTCGTAATGCAAACAAGTATGATAATGCGTACTCTTTTTGAGGGGTTTCACTGTATAAAATGAAACTACTTTTAACACATTACAAGCATTTGTAATGCATTACATTCTTAATGATTTTTTTAGTATAAAGCAGTTCTCAAGCTTAATGATAAAAATAACATGTTGGATGTATTTTTTTATGGATTTAAAAGATGGATAAAATGCCGTATATGTAATTACTTGGGCCGGCTAAAACTTGCGAAAAAAAAGTTTAATTCATGTGATAGTTATTTAAAGTCATCTGTATAATTCTGCCCAAAGATAAATTGTTCAATAATTGCCAAACATATCAAATCTCTATTGGGATGATTTCTTAGTTAGATTACAATTTGTTATCCTGTATACACATTTTCTAAATTATCATTAACACATTACAGAAAAGTACATTTTTAAACTAGCTTATCTACAATTTGATCTTCTTTGTATCACTATGCCTGTGGTATAATTAACAAAACATACCATTTTTTACACATGCTTAACACACAATAGTCACATCAAGAAGATTATCATGTGAATATTAAAAGATATTCAATTCAAAATACATATTTTATTTTGAGATATTTAATTTCTAATATACTTATAAATACCTTGTTTCTTAAACAAATTTGCAATGTGTTATCTTATTTCTTTGAAGTTTTATGTTAGTGTAAATAATGCATGAAATATGAGGTTAAGCTTAATTGGCATAATAGCATAGGCGGATTGCATAAATGGAATCTGCATGAGGAAAGCATAGATGTACGATTTAATTTTGAATAATTAATTATAATACATGTAAAATTTCCTATCCTTCAATAATTTCGTTCACTGGCAATACAACTTGACCGGTATTTTATTTATATGAAAGATACTAGTTTTTCGCCCGACAAACGAATAGCATTATGTAACAATGTTCAGCGCGCAGGCCAAACTCTCACACGTGTTGAGAATGTTTCCTCCCACGTAGATTTTTATTTAAAGATTTAATGATTTTGCAAAAAAACAAAATTGTTAAGATTCACTTTATAAGAATGTGATGTTTTTGTGTTAAACATCAACAGTTATTTTACTAGTTTTAAGACAAACTATTGTTTACAAGGACATTTATCATTAATAGAATTCATGTACCAAACTATGTGTAACTATGAAACTGGTTATATATTAAAATACTTTATGGATTGCATTCCGACTCGACAAACCATTACCAGACTAACACACTCATATACACACTTTTCTGGAAAACGAATAATGGTTGGCTCGTCGTGGGATGTAATAGATTGACAGGTTTATTGCTGAGATGCTCCGTTTTCACGATAAGAATGTTAAGATTGACCAGCCGATGACTGGTATGATGACATGGAATATAACTATAGCTTCTTCGTTTACGAGCACAAGCCAATGTCATTGTAAACAAACTGCACATTGTGTGAAACCCATTTAGCTAATCATAACCAAGAGTATGAAATAGGGTTCACAATTTTATTATTTAACGAGTAAAGATACATTTTAAAGACTTCTTAGTATCTACTGCCACTGCCTATCCACTTGTTTGCACCTTAAAACTTGAAACAAAAAATAAACATTAAACACTTCATGCACCAGGCGACATGTTTATTGAAATAAGCAGTAGGCTAAACTCTATCAAAATTTTCGAGTATAACAACAATATCGTACACCTATCACTGACTTGATATCAGACAATGACTTACAGTTTCTAAGTCCTTTGTTGCACTAAATATCTCTCTGATTTTCAGCACTGTTATCGATGCTCAAAGTTGTTCTTATGCTCTTCTAAAGAGTAGTGATGGGAAAACTCCAAATTTCTGTAACGGAACGGAATTATGTTCAGAAACAACGCTACCCTACGAATCTATTTTGTTATTTATGGAATTGAATTGTTTTATGGAATTGAAACGTGGTTTATTTTTTATATTTTAACAATTGGAGTGTTAGTTTACAAAACAATTTTCGTTCAGTTAAATTATATTTATTTTAATAATAAAAAAAATAAAAAAATAAAAGCATTTCCAGCACAAATTTAACATAAAACATAACAAACAAACATTTAACATAACATAGACATAACAATAACATAAGACGAATATTGGTCATGAACCTACTTTGTGATATTACTTCAACATAAGTTCGTTTGATTCGTTGAACGTATTAGGTTCGAAACTAAATTCCCATCACAAGTGGCTATTCCTGAATCTCTACCGTGTTTATGTTATGACTGAAAAAAGGAGAGAGTCATTTTTCAGGATAACTAGTAATACATACATGAACGAACCGGAAAGAGACTACCAAGAGACCTTTGTGAAGCATGCGCAGAATGATGTTACATGAGCGATATCCATTTGAGAGTATTTGGATTCCGAAAAGATTTCGTTGTTTGATTTTGTCTCTCTCCAGTGTACCTTATTCATTGCTTTGAAAAGTAAAAGATTTGAAACACTGTGTCCAACGCCCAACGCAGCCGTCACATATGAAAAAGCTTTCCTACGATAGTGGCAGGTTCATATTACACAATCGTTTAATTTCGCGTGACTAGGAGAATTAGCTTCATTACGGTGTGAAATAAATTGAAATAATATTAATAATAATTGCTCATACTGATACTTATACTAGTACTGATAAATGCTACATTTATTTTATTAAAATTTTAAAACAAATTACATGTTTCACCATTGTGTGAATAAACGCCAAATCGGGTCGCTTAGACTTAAAATTCGTGAGTGTCTATTGAAATGTATTTTATGCTAAAAGACTCAAATTATTTTGAGTTTTTTTTTAATCTTTTTGAAATGTTATTGTTTGTGATCGTGCTTTATTTTTAAATTGGTTTTTTTATTCTACAGCAAACATTTTGCTTATAGGTATCGTGTTAATTTGAAATTTGTCATTCAGTTGTATAGTGAACAAAACGCGTATATTTCAATCTTCTTCCTGTTCAATTTGACGTAAAGACTAACGCAGTTGGGATGGTATCGTGGAACAATGGTCAACTCAAGCGACACAATAATAGCCCGTCATGAGTTCAAGCCTTGAATGGACCGTCCTCCCGTAGCAATAAATTACAGTCAGGCTGCGTGGTAATGAATAAAGTCCCGAAAGCCTGTATAGGCCGGCATATGTCCGTGTTGGACGTTAAGAAGAAATAAAAAATAAAAAAAAATAAAAAGAACTTACGCGGTTATACCAGCCTAAACAGGCTTTTTCAATATTTCAATATATTAGTTCACTGTTTGCATACTAAACCTAACTAATATACTAAACCTAATGAAAGCCTAAGCAAAAGCAGTGCGATACTGGGTAAGGAATTAGGGGATATATAGAAGACGGGAACGAAAAGAAGGTAAGGAGAGATTGAAATCGAACAAGTGTGATGTGGAGTTGAACATATGCATCGCGTGTAATAGACGATCTCTGCGTCCTTTTGCTGTGCAGCGAGAAGAAACGAGAAGTAATGTGGGATGAGGACATAGGATTTGGGATGTTACATATAAGGGGATAAACGAGAGTAAAAATGTTGAATGAACACACTGGAGAAGAAGTGATGCTACCAAAGAAGATTGAACGTTGGATCGGCGGGATTGAAGGGACAACAGACCAAACAAACGATATCTTTCGTTGTAAGAAGGAAGAGAAGAAGAGCTAACCCCGGGAACTTCTGCGAGCAGCGATCCTTGTAGAGGACCTCTGAATTCTCTCGATACGATCGATACCCAACGGTCACCAGCACTCAGAGATCCTTTGAATACGCGCTTGAATAAGAACTTGATTTGGCGAAATTATTCAAGTGATCCGTCGGGTCCCGAAGCCGAAGCAAACCCGAAGCCGAAGCAAAACCCGAACGGGGTTCGGCACGAACCTTCGTTAAAATAGCCCCCTCCCCCTTTTTGCCAGATTTTCTTTCCAAAATGAAACAGTGTCACACACATGTAGTAGAACAATTTGATTTATTTAAGCAAATAAATCGGTTTAATGAGAAACACTAACAACTATTTCACACATGGTCAACACTTCGCAAATTACACAAATTATGGCACATTATATTAAAAACACTTTTATCAACTGTTCCGTGAATCAAACGCAATATTTTCACCGTACTTTCTGCACTCCACCGCTGTTGAGCATGATTGTCATCTTTCCACTGTACCCGTCATTTGCACCAACATTTGCACCAACATTTGCACATCACAAACACAGGTTTTGTTGTCTCCGTTCGCCGTGAAACACACATGAAATGGAAGAAAAATTATATTAATTAGAAGGAGGGATATTGGTTGATCATTTTAATCACTTTTACTTACCTTAAATAAGAAAAATCTCCATTTTTACGGGGTTTATCCGCTGACCACCAAGCGCTGAAACAACACACAAGCACCAACCTCACTGGACTGAAAGTAAAGCCTACTGCGTTTATGTGTGTATGCGCTTCTGTCAAGCCAACCGCGCCGTACTGCGTGTGTAGCCAAGTGCGTGTGTGTGTATATTTGCACCACTGGACACAGAACACAAATCTCACCGCACAGCAGAGCGTGTGTCGCCAAGTGTATGCATGTGTGTATTTGCACCACTGAATTCTGACCGTCCACCACACAGCGTGTATCGCCAAGTGCGTGGCTGTGTGTAGTATCACCGTGGACTGCAGAAAACTACCTGCACTAGAACAGAGCGCTGGTGTGGCCAAATGTGTGCATGTGTGTACTTGCTCCACTGAAAGCCGGTATCGCACCAGATTTCGGGTGTCGCCTTGTGCGTGCGTGTGTGTTATTGTCACAGTACACTCGTTCATCATTTTCCCAGTCCGCAAAAAGCCGAAGTTTTGTATGGGATCGTGTCGTATACATATGTACCCACTTACGTACCCACTTGCAGAAGAAGTGTAAATGTGGTTTCACGCACACATAGACACCTTCCACCCGAACGATCGCGTTCACACATACTATCACGCTCTGATTCCTTCTGCACCTCACGCATACCAATGTGTTTGCTCCACCCCCTTTTCGGATTGCTTATAGAAATGATGAGGCACACATGTTTACATTTGCTGTATGCACACATTCGCATGCGGTTTATTCCAACTTTTTCGCTCCGTTCCAACACGTGCTTTGGCATACTCACACTGTGTAGACGGCAGAACGGTCTCCCCCTTCCAAATTTACCGTTCTTCCTCCTCTTGATCAGAGCTGCGCCATCAGAGCTGCGCGCTGGCTTTAGTTTTTCCTCCTCTCGTTCTTCCTTTCTCCTACCGCGCGCGGGGTCTGCGCGCGTTTCGACAGGTTCTTAGCGCAATCCAGTGCGTTGTTTTGTGGCTGAGTTGTGCTGAACGCTGTCAATAAAAATGAATCAATAATTAATGTATGTAGTACGTATTACTTTGGATAGTTTTGTGTATATGATGAGAGCAACACTTACCTTAATATTTTAAAACTGGAAAACAATTTCTTTCCGTCACCCATTTTGAAGATTGTTGATGATGCCAACTGGTAGGCGTTGATGAATGGCGCATGCACCTGTTACTTTGAAGACGATAAGCATTAGTTGAATTAGTACATTGAAGCACATATGAGATCAAGAAACTTACCTCAACAAGTTAGCTAGGATAAATCATTCAACAATGGAAGAAGAAGCAACACACCGCAAAACGTAAACAAGGAAAGTAGGGGACACAAGAAATCGCACATCACTCCCACACATCCTTCCACAACGAAAGTTCTGGACAGACTGAGGATGCCTAACAACCGGATGAGTGCGATAGCAGAAAAAATCATGGTAGATCGAGAAAGATGGGTAGACACGGTGTAGCGTAATCCGCTGGTAGATGCATGTGTGTGTGACCAACGAAAGACTTCAGATCCCGCTCCTCGCGTTTTTCATCCATCATTTTTCGTCACACGCACACACCTCTACACGCGCGGCGGTTTGCTGTCCAAAATCTGGAGAGAGAAGACAGGGCATCTCGCTTTTCGTTTGATTTTTTCTAGTATCACAGGCGCTAGCTTCCGCGCAATGAACAGATACCCGCTTACTGCTGAACATTTCAAATATGTGTGTTCGAAGAAAGCAACAGGTTTTTGATAAATATCTTTGAAACTATTCATCGTATCCAAAAACGATCTTCGAGAGGTAGATTCAGCAACTCAAAATATATTGAGAAAAAGTGTTTCGTTTTTTTGTTTTTTTTTTTTCATTACGGGTTCAGAAACTTTTTTTTAAATCGATAATATAATCAATCTTAGCAATGCGGCTTTTTAGCGCCATTCCTATGAAAATATTATCTATAGAAACTTTCACGTGTATTTTAATGAAATATTTGAAAAGTGGTGTGCCTCGTAGTACTGTCGTCAACTCGTCCGACTTAACAACATGCCCGTCATGGGTTCAATCCCCAAAAATAGACCGTGCCGCCATACGTAGGATTGACTATCCTGCTATGGTGGGAAATCAATTAGTCACTGAAAGCCAAGCCCAAAAGTGGTACAGGCAGGCCTTGACCGACAACGATTGTTGAGCCAAAGAAGAAGAAGAAGATTTGAAAAGAGGGGGAAAAATTTAGAAAATGGTGAAAACAGTAACATAGTAAGCAAATATTGCAAAGAACATACAGTTTTTCATAATCATGAGCATGAATCCCACCGCGCGAAAAAATAGCACACCCTTCCCTCAGCAGCGTTGGTATTGGACTGATAAAACCATGGGGAATTGTTCGGATTCCTCAACTGAACGAGAAAACCCCGCTGCTTCCCATCTTCATCCATACATTCGCTCCGCGCACACACACATCTACACGCGCAGTGTTTGCAGCTGTAGAACTTGATGCAGAATGTATGCTTTCTCGCTCTGGCACAGAGTAAAAGGTTCGAGCAACTTCGGCTTTGTTTGGTGGGGGGGTCTGCACAAATATTCGTTTTAATAGCCCCCTCCCCTTTCTCACAGATTTTCTTTCTGAAATTACACTGTGCACACAATTACATCAATACAATTCGATTTATTGAAAATAATATTAAATTAACAAAAATCAAAATCACTTTCACTACAAACTTTGAACTTAATTCCAAATCAACGCACATTATTAAAAAAAAACACTTTTAACACTCGCACAACGAATAAAATCACAAAATTACCATTTACTGATCTTCCTCACTGTTGCTACTGGTTCCTCTCGCTGCACTCTACGGGCCACCATCTCCAACACCACGACACAGCCACAGGTCTTGTTGTCTCCGTTCGCCGTGAAACACACATGAAATGGAAGAAAAATTATATTAATTAGAAGGAGGGATATTGGTTGATCATTTTAATCACTTTTACTTACCTTAAATAAGAAAAATCTCCATTTTTACGGGGTTTATCCGCTGACCACCAAGCGCTGAAACAACACACAAGCACCAACCTCACTGGACTGAAAGTAAAGCCTACTGCGTTTATGTGTGTATGCGCTTCTGTCAAGCCAACCGCGCCGTACTGCGTGTGTAGCCAAGTGCGTGTGTGTGTATATTTGCACCACTGGACACAGAACACAAATCTCACCGCACAGCAGAGCGTGTGTCGCCAAGTGTATGCATGTGTGTATTTGCACCACTGAATTCTGAACGTCCACCACACAGCGTGTATCACCAAGTGCGTGGCTGTGTGTAGTATCACCGTGGACTGCAGAAAACTACCTGCACTAGAACAGAGCGCTGGTGTGGCCAAATGTGTGCATGTGTGTACTTGCTCCACTGAAAGCCGGTATCGCACCAGATTACGGGTGTCGCCTTGTGCGTGCGTGTGTGTTATTGTCACAGTACACTCGTTCATCATTTTCCCAGTCCGCAAAAAGCCGAAGTTTTGTATGGGATCGTGTCGTATACATATGTACCCACTTACGTACCCACTTGCAGAAGAAGTGTAAATGTGGTTTCACGCACACATAGACACCTTCCACCCGAACGATCGCGTTCACACATACTATCACGCTCTGATTCCTTCTGCACCTCACGCATACCAATGTGTTTGCTCCACCCCCTTTTCGGATTGCTTATAGAAATGATGAGGCACACATGTTTACATTTGCTGTATGCACACATTCGCATGCGGTTTATTCCAACTTTTTCGCTCCGTTCCAACACGTGCTTTGGCATACTCACACTGTGTAGACGGCAGAACGGTCTCCCCCTTCCAAATTTACCGTTCTTCCTCCTCTTGATCAGAGCTGCGCCATCAGAGCTGCGCGCTGGCTTTAGTTTTTCCTCCTCTCGTTCTTCCTTTCTCCTACCGCGCGCGGGGTCTGCGCGCGTTTCGACAGGTTCTTGGCGCAATCCAGTGCGTTGTTTTGTGGCTGAGTTGTGCTGAACGCTGTCAATAAAAATGAATCAATAATTAATGTATGTAGTACGTATTACTTTGGATAGTTTTGTGTATATGATGAGAGCAACACTTACCTTAATATTTTAAAACTGGAAAACAATTTCTTTCCGTCACCCATTTTGAAGATTGTTGATGATGCCAACAGGTAGGCGTTGATGAATGGCGCATGCACCTGTTACTTTGAAGACGATAAGCATTAGTTGAATTAGTACTGTGGTATGGCAAACAAGCATGCCCATCACTAAGCCATGATGACAAACAGGGATGACAAGTCCGGATGGGATGGCGACACGGAATGATAATCCGGTGCGAGGTGCACCATCCCTATTGCACGGCAAACAGGATACGACAGGATGAGTTGGTACGGTGACATCAAGCGAAGCGGAGCAAAGCAGAATACCACAACTGGCGACGAGGTTAAAACGGTGGACAAAAGAAAGTGATTGAGTGAAATTGTGAAAAGAAAGGAAAAAAAACCAAAGGTTAATAATAAATGTAGTAGTTGTGAATGTCCAAAGTGTAACTGTGTCCTAGTTTATGTGTTATGATCATCTGCAGGAGAGCGAATGATCTGAAAGAAAGGGTCGCCGGAGGGCATGCTTAGAAACACACACACATGCAAATGCGTGGATCGCAAGACATGAAATGAAAGCCGGAGTGCACGAGTTAGAAGCATACACATGCAAATGCGTGGATCGCAAGCAAACAATGAATGCCGGGGAGCATGAGAGAAAAAAAAACACACTTGAAACTGCGTGGATCGCTAGCTAACAAGGAATGCCGGAGAGCATTTATTAGAAATATGATTTCTTGCCGGAGCGCAAACAAAAAAAAAAAAAAAAAAAATAAGGAATATGTCGGAGAACAGAAAATAAAAATGGAGAAAGGGTCAGATGGGTTTAGAAAAAAAAACAAAATGGGTGGACAAACAAAAGAATGAGCACATGTGCTAATAATGTATAATGGTTTCAAGGAATGGACACTTGGAACATTTCTCATTTCCTTTTTAGGTCGATGGATCGGAATTCTATCAGAAGCGAATGGGTTAAGTACAAAAGAAATTTTGACTTCATCATTGCGGCAACCGAAGAGAAGAACAGAACTAAGATACGAAACATTTTCTTGGCAAGGGCTGGACCAGATGTGCAGGAAATCTTTGCCACTATACCAGGCGCGGATGTAAAGGAAGACGCGAGCCAAGGTATCGATCCTTATAATGTGGCTATTCAAAAGTTGGACGAATACTTTAGTCCCAAGCAGCACGAGGTTTTTGAACGGAATCAATTCTGGACACTAAAGCCGGAGCAGGGTGAAACGATTGAACAGTTCACGTTCAGGTGTCAAAGTTTGGCCCAAAAGTGTTGTTTCGGCAAGACTGAAGAGGAAGCTAGAGCGAATAGTGTCATCGATAAAGTAATATTATTCGCGCCAAATGAACTAAAAGAAAAATTGTTACAACATAAAGCGATGAATGTAGAACAAATGATTCAAGTAGTTAGCTCGTACGAATCAGTTAAAAGGCAGGCACGAGAAATACTCGCACCAGGAAAAGTCGAAACAAGGGACTATAATGCAAGCGAACAGGTTAACCGTGTGGTTCCGGCCAAGAGAGAGTGTTTCAGATGCGGGAAAAAGGATCATTTGGCGGCTGATCCAAAATGTCCTGCACGTAATAAGGAGTGCTATAAATGTAAGAAGGTCGGACATTTTGGTTCGCAGTGCCGCACACCTGGATCCACCAAAAGGCAAGGAGGAAATGACAATAATGGGGCGAAACGTTACCGACAGGAAAGAGTTAGGGCTATCGAAAACCGGACTGAAGAAGAAGAAGAAGGAAAATCAAGCACAGAAAATTTCATCTACAACATCAGCGATGGGGGAGAGATGCTGTGGATTAAAGTGGGAGGGGTGATGCTGCATGTTTTAGTTGATTCGGGATGCAACAAAAACATAATAAGCGAGAAAGCATGGGAATATCTCAGAAGAAATATTATAGAAAGAGGGGTAAATCTAACAGAGTGCAAGGAGATATTTTTACCATATGGAGAAAAGGCTAAGCCGTTAACGGTATTAGGCAAATTTGAGGCGTCGGTTGAAATTGAGGATGAGGGGAGACGGATATGCAAGCCAGCTTCATTTTATGTTATAAAAGGAAGCCAACAGTCGCTACTAGGTCGAATTACGGCTAAGGAGTTAGGAGTGTTATTTATAGGGTTGCCGAGCACACACGGGGTTAAGGCTATAGAGCATAGTGAACGGAACGTTTTCCCGAAGATAAAAGGGCTAAAGGTAAAAATACCTATTGACTGCGATGTACAACCCGTATGCCAACATCCGCGACGCCCACCAATAGCACTGTTAGATAAGATAGAGGAGAAGATTAAGTATCTGCTTGAAAGAGATATTATAGAACCGGTGGAGGGAGGCTGTGAATGGGTTTCACCACTAGTACCGATCGTAAAAGATAACGGAGATCTAAGACTATGTGTTGACATGCGGAGAGCAAACGCGGCGATAGTAAGAGAAAGGCATTTTATGCCTACAATAGAAGATTTTTTGCCTAGATTTACATCGGCTAAAATCTTTAGTAGATTAGACATAAAGGATGCATTTCACCAGGTGGAACTGGATGAGAAATGTAGGTACATAACAACATTCATAACCCATATGGGCCTATTCAGGTACAAACGACTCATGTTTGGTATTGTGATAGCACCGGAGGTTTTTCAGAAAATTATGGAGCAGGTGTTAGCAAAATGCAGTTCAAATGCAGTCAATTACATTGACGATATTTTGGTTTTCGGAAAATCGGAGATGGAACATGATGAGGCCTTACGAGCGGTTCTGGACGAGATACGGAAACAGGGCATATTATTAAATCAGGAAAAATGTGTATTTAAAGTACCGGTGATCGAATTTCTAGGGCATAGAATTTCGAGTCACGGCATCGAACCCACAGAAGGAAAAATTGAGGCGTTACGAAAATTTCGGGCACCTTCTTCCGCAGAAGAAGTTCGAAGTTTTTTAGGCCTAATTACATATTTAGGAAGATTTCTGCCAAACCTGGCAACAATAACGGCACCACTACGCGAGTTAACACATAAAGGAATCAAGTTCGAATGGGGGAATAGTCAAAAAGGAGCATTCGAGAAATTGAAAACAATGGTGGCGGACGTAAAACTCTTACATTTTTTTGACAATTCCATGAGAACGAGAGTTATCGCTGACGCTTCGCCGGTTGCATTAGGTGCAGTACTAGTTCAATTCGAGGGCTCACAAGACGATCTACCTAGACCAATAGCGTATGCTAGTAAGAGTTTGACAGATACTGAACAGCGTTACTGCCAGACAGAGAAAGAAGCTTTGGCATTGGTTTGGGCGGTAGAGAGGTTTGCTCCGTACTTGCTAGGGCGTATCTTTGAATTGGAAACAGACCATAAACCGTTAGAAATCATTTTTAAGCCCTCATCACGTCCATGCGCCCGTATTGAAAGATGGCTGTTGAGATTGCAGTCTTTTAATTACGTGGTAAAATACAGGAAAGGCTCAAATAATATAGCGGATCCATTATCGCGATTAGTGGATAATAAAGAGGGAATTCCATTCGAGCAGGAAAATAAACATATGATATGGGCCATAATGGAATCGGCAGCCATAGACGTACAGGAGTTAGAAGACGCTGCCAAGATAGATGAAGAATTATTGAAGGTTAGAGATAGCCTCCAATCTGGTAGCTGGAACGAGGTAGAAACCAAACCATATGCCCCTTTCAAAGAAGAGCTAGGTATGGCGGGGGATATGATTATTAGGGGTAACAAACTAGTTGTACCGAAAGCGCTACGGCCAAGGATGTTAGAGCTAGCCCACGAGGGACACCCGGGGGAGTCCGTCATGAAACGCCGATTAAGGAACAGAGTTTGGTGGCCCGGAATGGATCGAGAGGTTGCAAAACACGTTGTTGGATGCGAGGGATGTCGTCTGGTAGAAAACCCGGGAAAGCCTGAACCAATGACACGACGCTCGTTACCCTTAAGACCGTGGGTCGACGTTGCACTTGATTTCCTAGGGCCATTACCGTGTGGTTCATATTTATTGGTACTCGTAGATTATTTTAGTAGGTACAAAGAAGTGGAAATAATGACCAGAATAACAGCCAAAGATACGGTAGGGAAGTTGGCAAAAATATTTACGCGACTAGGGTTCCCGAGAACTATAACATTAGATAACGCGAAACAACTGGTCGGAACGGAATTAGAATCGTACAGCCGGGAGCATGGCATACATCTAAATCATTCCACCCCGTACTGGCCTCAAGAAAACGGTCTAGTTGAACGCCAAAATCGATCGTTGTTAAAAAGATTAAAGATAAGTGCAGGTTTAGGAAGGAATTGGAAAAAGGACTTAGAAGAATATCTTATGATGTACTACACAACACCGCACTCCACAACAGGGAAAACACCTACCGAGCTATTGTACGGAAAAACCATTCGTTCAAAAATACCGGCATTGGAAGATATAGAGACCGCCGTAATAAGAGAGGAAATAAGGGATCAAGACCAAACGCGGAAATGGAAAGGAAAAACAAACGAAGATGAAAGGAGAAGAGCACGCAAGTCGTCCATCTCAGAAGGAGATATGGTGCTAGCGCAAAATATGCTCCCTGGTAACAAACTGCAAACAAACTTCAACCCAAAGGAGTTTGTGGTGATAGGAAAAGAAGGATCAAGGGTAACGATTGAGGACCAAGAAACGAGCAGATGCTATAAGAGAAATGTAGCACACTTAAAGAAAATTGAGAAATTGGTTGATAAGGAATCGGGAACACAGGAAGCGCAAACATCGGGGGAAACATTGAGTAAGGACATAACGCATTGTCAGAGAAAGAGAAATCCACCAGCTAGGTTGACAGATTATGTAAGAGAATAGGAATTTATTTAGAAATTAAATTGCACTCATAGGTAATGGTACATGGGAATCCAATGGGAATAAAAACAAACAAAAAAAGGAGTGATGTGGTATGGCAAACAAGCATGCCCATCACTAAGCCATGATGACAAACAGGGATGACAAGTCCGGATGGGATGGCGACACGGAATGATAATCCGGTGCGAGGTGCACCATCCCTATTGCACGGCAAACAGGATACGACAGGATGAGTTGGTACGGTGACATCAAGCGAAGCGGAGCAAAGCAGAATACCACAAGTACATTGAAGCACATATGAGATCAAGAAACTTACCTCAACAAGTTAGCTAGGATAAATCATTCAACAATGGAAGAAGAAGCAACACACCGCAAAACGTAAACAAGGAAAGTAGGGGACACAAGAAATCGCACATCACTCCCGCACATCCTTCCACAACGAAAGTTCTGGACAGACTGAGGATGCCTAACAACCGGATGAGTGCGATAGCAGAAAAAATCATGGTAGATCGAGAAAGATGGGTAGACACGGTGTAGCGTAATCCGCTGGTAGATGCATGTGTGTGTGACCAACGAAAGACTTCAGATCCCGCTCCTCGCGTTTTTCATCCATCATTTTTCGTCACACGCACACACCTCTACACGCGCGGCGGTTTGCTGTCCAAAATCTGGAGAGAGAAGACAGGGCATCTCGCTTTGGCACACAGAAAAATCTCTGAACAACTTCGGCTCTGCTACTTGGGTTTTTCGTTTTTTCGCTTGAGCCACTCGATTTCGTTCTTCGCTGATTTTGGCAGCGCACGAAGAGGGTTCGGTTTCAACTTCCAACAACAACAACCACACGAGGGGGCTCATGGATACTCACGAAGGGAAAATCACTCAAAATAGAGCGAGAGACAGATAGAAAAAGCGAAAGGTCAATATAAAATCTTCGGCTTTTGACCGTTGGGGAAGGGAAAATCACTCAAAATAGAGCGAGAGACAGATAGAAAAAGCGAAAGGTCAATATAAAATCTTCGGCTTTTGACCGTTGGGTATGGATTAGGCATGTGTAAAATGAACGAGAATCGCACCGTTCGAACAGTTCGGTAAAGTGCACGAACGAACGAGGTTCTTAACAAAAAGAACGACCAGGACTTTTGGAAGAAACTGACTACACCGAACGCGTTCGAACGTTCCGTTTAGTGTTTGACGGCACACATAAATGTGGTAATAAAACGTGCAAAATCATATTGCTTTCTCGCTCTTTCTCGCACCGTGCGAACGGGTCGTCAGAGATCAAAATGTACCTTGTTGGTGTTGAAATCGTACCCATATAACTCAATTCCTCGAACGCCGTCGAATTTGTCCAGCAGTTTTCGATACGTGTGCTGTTGTATTGTATTGTATTGTATTGTATTTCTTAGTTGCGAGTCCGCCTTAAAATGGTTACACAAGCTTTAGTAATAATAATAATAATAATAATAGGTAAAGACTAAATGTTATACAAATCGTATTCGCTCTCTAAATCGTCGTGTCGTTTCATTAAAATCAAAATGTCCTGCAAGTGCATTAAATTCGCGCATCATTACCGTAATGGGTTCATTAGATCCGTACTGCGTATTTCTAAAATTAGTTCTTAATAATTGTCGATTTCTGGTGGTTGGCCTGTTTGCATTTAAATTAATTTGTTCCAATATTTCCGGACAGTCAATATTTCCACAAAGTAGGTCAGCAATGAACAAGGCTTGCGCATTTCTTCTTCTATCAGCGAGAGTCTCTAATCCTAGCAGTAAACGACGCGAATGGTATGGTGTAGTGTTGGCCGTTCCAGTTCGAACCTAGTAAAAAAGTTCCGTTCTTTATTTGTTTATTTGTTTATTTGTAAATGTTAAGTGATTGGCCATAATTGGCCTTATCACTGATCTTATAAACTAAACTTATAATAACATAAACCATCACGGTACAATGTAACATCAGCACAAAATAAATAACACAGAGTATCACAGCAAGAAAAACAGGTTAAATTAGGGAATTCCAGTCAAAAGAGTCATAATGTGCATTAAATCTGATAGCCATCGCAGTCAAAGGTTCATTATCGCTATATGCACGTCTAGTTTGGTCAACTCTTAGTAGCCTAAAGTTTCTTAAAATACGAGCAGGTACGTGAAAATTAACTCTAGCTAAAAGGTCCGGTGAATCTATCTCTCCTAGGATGATTTTTTCCATGAACAATATTTGCGCCGTTTCGCGACGAGTAGCGAGAGATTCGAGTCCAAAAATTAAACACCGGGCATGATAACTAGGTCTCGCTGCTACGTTACGCCAGGGTGTGAACCGTAAGACCAAACGGGTGAATTTTTTCTGCACTGACTCAATCTTATTCGACCATAACGACGACGATGGGCACCAAACTACTGAGGAGTATTCTAAGATGGATCTGACTAGTGATTTGTAGAGTGCGACAAGACAATGTGGGTCGGAGAATTCTCTCGACTGCCTGCGTATAAATCCTAGCATTCTGTTCGCTCTATCAATAATTTCGTTATGATGCACATGAAAGTCAAGTTTACGGTCAAGAGTAACTCCTAAGTCTTTTACTGCACTGTGTCGTTGTAATTGTGTACCGGAGATGCAGTAGTTAAACACTATTGGACAGTTAGAACGGTGAAACGACATGGACAAACATTTATCAACAGAAATTTGTAGGTCGTTGTTCAGACACCAGTCGGAAAAAGAGTCGATCGATGCTTGCAGGACATAACAATCACCAAAACACCTCACAGGAAAAAAAAGTCTAAGATCGTCCGCATACAATAAACATTCAGATTCCCTTACTACAGTAGTAACGTCATTGAAAAATAGAGAAAACAGCAAGGGTCCAAGGTTACTACCCTGTGGCACGCCTGAACAACTCACGAATTCCCTAGATGTCATACAATCAACTTTGACGCGATATCGACGATTGGTGAGGTAAGATTCGAACCACTCCACTAAAGAGGCAGAGAATCCAAGACGAGCAAGCTTCGCCAACAACAAGCGATGATTCACCCGATCAAAGGCAGCCTTAAGGTCGGTATAGATGACATCCATCTGGGCTCCCGAAGCGAATGCAGCATGGCAGTGAGATACAAACTCCACCAAATTGGTGGTCACACTGCGGCGAGGGAAGAACCCGTGTTGGCGTGTTGATATCAGCGAGCGGCAACAGTTCAAGAGCGAGTTCTGGACGACGACTTCAAAAACCTTAGCACCTGCAGGCAAAGTAGTAATGCCACGGTAGTTTTCCACTAAGCTCTTATCCCCCTTTTTATGCACAGGAAACATGTAGGACGATTTCCATGCTGCTGGAAACATACGCTGATTGAGCGAGAGTGTGAAGATACGAGCCAGAGGTCCGGCCAAAACTTCGCTGCATTTGGCCAGAACTGCGGTTGGAATACCATCAGGTCCAGGGTTGTAGGATGGTTTGACCTGCTTGAGCGCCTTTAGCACAGAATCTCTGGAGATATTTATGTCACGCACATTAACATCGACAGCGTCGGAGGGCACGTTGTTGAGAGCAGCATCCAATGAGAAGCCAGGAGCTTCAGTGGCAAACGAACTCATGAAACGATCAGCAAATAAATTGCAGGTTTCCTCTTTGGTACACGAAGTTGTTCCATTAAAGGAAACTATAGCTGGCAGGGAGCTGTTTTTCCGTTTTGTGTCGACATACCTCCAAAATTTTTTCGGTTTTCTTCTTAAGCTGAACTGTATACGGATCAAAAAACGAGAGTGAAGTTGTCTATTATAGCTTCGATATACATTGTGTGCAGCGATGAACCGCAATCTCGATTGTTGTGTTCCACTGTTTTGATAAAACCGATAGCAGGAAGATTTGTTTCGTTTTAAGCGGCGTAATTGAGCATTACCCCACGGTGGACCCTGTCGTGGACGTTTTATAGGGCAACAGGCAGATAAATGTTCCGCAAATTTCCGATTGAACATATCGAGTGCATGGTTTACGTCCGGGTTTCCATCAAGGAATGACCAGTCAGAAGATTGCAGTAGATCATTTAGAATCGAAAAGTTAGTGCGACTGTAGTCGAGCATGCCTAATTCTTGATGTGATGTTGTATGATGTTCTGCTTTGGCTAAGCCGTTCGGCAGGCACAGCTCTATAGGCGGATGATAGCAATCAATAGCAACTATAGGGAAGGGTGTTATTGTAGGTGGAGAGCATTGTTGCAGGATATCGTCGCATACAAAGATCAAATCGAGGTAGTTAATCGACGCATTATGAATTTTGTTAATCTGGTACAGTCCGTTGCTATTCATACAATCAAGAAGAAGGCGACAGTTGTCCGTGATCCTCGAGCTTTCGTAGTCAACTTGGAGCATAATTGGATTTGTTTCATCGGGTATCCAATTCAGGTTTGACAAATCGAAGTCCCCGAATAACAAACACATTTCATTAGCTTTACATGCTACGTCGTCAATAGTTGAACAGATTGTATGAATAACCGACGTGTTATTTGCCATGTCAGGAGGAACATACATTGCGCCGATAACATACGTTTTCTTAATGCTGTAAATCTTTAACCAAAGTTGCTCGACAGTGTCTGTTGTAGAACATAAGAGTACTCGCAAATGTGAGGCGACAGCTATGAGAACCCCACCACCTTTGGTTTTCCTACTATTTCTGTCATTACGGTCCTTTCTGAAGACGTTATAATGGTCCGGAAACAACTGTGCCGAGTTAATAGAGGAGTCCAACCATGTTTCAGTCAGGATAATGACGTCGTAATGAGTAGTAGAAACATAATCGAATACCTCATGACATTTAGTTTTTAGTCCTCTTACATTTTGATATAAAAATAACAAATCGTCAGTATTATTTAAGGAGGCAACCCCTGCAGGAATGACATGACCGTCGTGCGTTTGTGTGAGTGTAGGATCTGTACTGTAGCAATAGTGCTGCTGATGTTGCGTAGTGTTGGGTTCACGTTCGTTAAGTGGCCTGCACGAGATGCCGTTACTACAGACTAGTGATGGGCAAAACGGCTCCGAAGCCGGAGCCGGCTCCGACCGGCTCCAGGCAATTTCGGAGCCGGCTCCGGAGCCGGCTCCGCTCCGACGGCTCCGGAGCCGGCTCCGCTCCGACGGCTCCGGAGCCGGCTCCACTCCGACGGCTCCGGAGCCGGCTCCACTCCGACGGCTCCGGAGCCGGCTCCACTCCGACGGCTCCGGAGCCGGCTCCGCTCCGACGGCTCCGGAGCGGGCTCCGCACCAACGGCTCCGGAGCCGGCTCCGCACCAACGGCTCCGCTCCAACGGCTACGGAGCCGGTTTTAACACAAAAGACCAAAAAAACTTTTTCAATGAAGTTTCAATCGAGGTAATCCGTAAATAACGGAGTAGGTCATGTTTAAAAGAATTTATCAAAAAAATATCGATTAGTTTTGAATATTGTTAAGAAAGACGAGACTAACGAATGCTACAAAACGTCATGCATGCCAATACTGCAATCATATCGTGTGTTAGCTTCCACACGTGCGAGAATATATATTCATTTATGGAACGGAGGCGTGAGTGTAGAGCCGTTAGTCCGGAGCCGGCTACGGAGCCGTTGGTGCGGAGCCGTTGGTGCGGAGCCGGCTCCGGAGCCGTAGGTGGGTGTGGGTGCGGAGTCGGCTCCGGAGCCGTCGGAGCAGAGCCGGCTCCGGAGCCGTTGGTGCGGAGCCGGCTCCGGAGCCGTTGGTGCGGAGCCGGCTCCGGAGCCGTCGGAGCGGAGCCGGCTCCGGAGCCGTCGGTGCGGAGCCGGCTCCGGAGCCGTCGGAGCGGAGCCGGCTCCGGAGCCGTCGGAGCGGAGCCGGCTCCGGGAAAAAGTCGGAGCCGGCTCCGGAGCCGTTAGTCCGGAGACGGCTCCGGAGCCGTTGGTGCGCTCCGAAACGCCCATCACTACTACAGACTGCTTCAGTGGTGGTAAAGTTGTTTGTTGTTGGAGGAACAATCATCAGGTGAGTGCGTAAATTATCAACAAAAGTTGTTTCGGCGTTATTTGGCTCATATGCGGTGTTCAGCTGATTAGCGTGCGTGCGAGTGTGCGTGATGTGTGTGAATTGTTTATCGGTGTTGATAATTAGTGGGTTTGCGGTGTGGGTGAAGTGCGTGGAGTGTGTGCTGAAAGTATTGTGTGATCCAACAGCTGTGGTGATCGAATATCCTGCGCTGTAGATAGGGTTGTAGGTGTTGAAAGTCTCATTGGCGGTAGACGAAAATTTGCACCTGGTTGTTGAGCTCGGTAGTCGACAAATTCACGCACCGATAGACCAAGCGGCCAAGTATCGGGGGAAAGAGCCCTTTCACGTTGAGTAAGAGGCACTAACACCTTACAGGGTTTACCAGCATAATAAACAACTGTCCACTTGTTTATAACAATAGTCGTTTTGAATAGACACCGCTGTCTACCACTTGCTCACACGTCAGATGGTGTAAGCTACTCTGTCCAATTTAATAACACAATAGTTATTTTCAATCGCACAGCTGTCAGAATCGGAATCTAGGCTATATCTTTATTATGTACATGTACATGTACCCTTATCTTTCTATATTGCGTAGTTTATAATACGCAGGTTAGTTCTTCGAATGAAGCTTTAACACTGCAGGGCCATTAATTAAAGCAATTTGAGCACTCGATCGTGGGCGGTAAACAAAAATTGCAAGTTCGTATAAATATTGCCTAATGTTTACGCTTGCAAATCAAATCAAAAACAAACTGCTACCTTAAAACCACGGCAGTCATTCAACATAGTTAAAAATACTTAAAGCATTACATCAAAAGAACGTGATTATCTTCGGAAATCGAAAGGTAAGTTAGTATTGAATGCGGGAATCGTGATTATCCTTTGGTAACGATTTGAATATGTGTTTTAGGCATGTTAGAACAAGCGATAGTTCCGTGGAGTAATGACGAAGAAGAGCAGCCAACAACTTCCAAACGTAGAGCTACATCGCTGGAAGACCGAAAAAGGGTTGTTGCTGCTTATGAACGGGGCCAAACGGTGCCAAACATATGCGAGATGTTTGGATTGAACCGTTTTACGGTATACAGCATCTTGCGCAAAGTGAGATTAACCGGTGTAGTGGAAGCTAGAAAACGTGGTGGGACTAAACCCAAGAAGCTGTCGAACGATGTAATTGACAGCATTAAACGTTGGATTGACCAGGATTGCACGATATCACTACGGAAAATGCAGCAAAAATTGGAGCAGGAACATAACATACAGGCCAGCATAACCACCATAACACGAGCGATAGAAGGATTTCATTATTCTTTCAAACGTGTGAATAGACACCCAGAGAGAAGAAATGCTCCTTCTAACATTGAAGAAAGGCGAAAATATGCCGTGGAATTTATGTCGCTTTATGTCGTGCAACAATGGGGCGTTCGGCAGTCGGCAAACCTGCAGTGGTAGTAGTACCACAGCTTCGGAGCCGCAATATTTCCATCGTTTGTGCTATGGCTAGACATGGTATTGTGCATTATGTAGCCAAAACAACTGCGGTATTGGTAATGGATAATGTGGCATTTCATAAATGCAATGAAGTCAAGGAATGCATTACCCAACACATTAACGCTAGATTGCTGTATCTTCCGCCTTACTCTCCATTTCTCAACCCAATTGAGAATATGTTTAGTAAGTGGAAGAACATTGTGCGACGTGCTAATCCGGAAAACGAGAATGATCTGATGACAGCCATTGAAAATGGTGCTTCTCTAATAACATTCCAAGATTGCGAGGGCTACGTCCGCAACATGTGGGAATATATCAATAGAAGTTTAAGTGGAGAACAAATATTAGATTAATTTTAGATTTGTTATGCACATGCTTTTTATGTAACCTCCTACACACCAATATGATTGGGTTATCTGTGAACTACGAAACAATCTGTGAAACTTTTACGTTAACAATTATTATGAATTACTAATGCTACACTATTGTTATGTTCCTATTCGTATTTTGTTATTCTAATTGCGTTACCATTATGTTACCATGAATTTATTTTGAATAAAAAGATGCACAGCATTGCATTAAAAAAACATGTACCTTAAGCTCATTGACTAGTACACCTCTGCAGCCCTTTCGTTGAAGCAAGTAGCCTAATGAGAAAAGGCAAAGGCAAAGCGCCAGATGACGGCATGGGGCTGATCATTCAGCAGAAAACCGATCGACTGCATGGTGTTAGTGTGTTACTGGTGCACATCAGGATCTTCCAGCACGAACCTACAACGAAAGACGCTTGGGTGAATAACCCGGCAAACAGGTACTTCGTAATCGATGCATTGAGTCTCAATTTATTCTAATTATTGCTGCTTCGCGGAGAAGTGTGCATTTAGCTGGCTTGCTGGAATGCTGGTTGTTGATCGGGGTTCACCATTTCACGCGTGTATAGTTATGCGCGTCATGTTCACGCTCATGTGCGTGAGGAAAATCTATTGTTTCTCACCGGGCCGGAGAAGCTTCAGGCAAACCAATTCAGGTGTGTGTGAGTGTGAGTTACAAGCGACGCTACTCGATCGGAAAGCCATTAGTGAGTATGGGAAAACTAGCGTGCCACCGAGAGAGGAGAGAAATTTCCATCACACCTTCTGCGAGTCTTAATCAATGCATCGATTACGAAGTACCTGTTTGCCGGGTTATTCACCCAAGCGTCTTTCGTTGTAGGTTCGTGCTGGAAGATCCTGATGTGCACCAGTAACACACTAACACCATGCAGTCGATCGGTTTTCTGCTGAATGATCAGCCCCATGCCGTCATCTGGCGCTTTGCCTTTGCCTTTTCTCATTAGGCTACTTGCTTCAACGAAAGGGCTGCAGAGGTGTACTAGTCAATGAGCTTAAGGTACATGTTTTTTTAATGCAATGCTGTGCATCTTTTTATTCAAAATAAATTCATGGTAACATAATGGTAACGCAATTAGAATAACAAAATACGAATAGGAACATAACAATAGTGTAGCATTAGTAATTCATAATAATTGTTAACGTAAAAGTTTCACAGATTGTCTCGTAGTTCACAGATAACCCAATCATATTGGTGTGTAGGAGGTTACATAAAAAGCATGTGCATAACAAATCTAAAATTAATCTAATGTAGCATATCTACTATACACAACTTATTATAATACACACTATCAGCTATAGACACATTGTAACACACTTTAGAAAGCCAAACCACACCATTGTAACACATTCATTTTAACACATTCAGCAAATCAGATCATACCATAGCACCGCAACCGGAAGAGTCCAGGCCGTCCATTCAAACAAATAACAGACGTGACACACTTATCAAAAACAACCGAAACGGGCAACATAAGCAATTCAAGCGTTACTGCGATAAAGTGGACAAACAGAGAACGCATAGCAACTTATTGCTAAAAGCGCAGTGTAGGCAAAGATCGACGAACGCACCCGTTCTTTAGCTAGAACAATTTATACTTTCCAGAACCTTCGTAAAAACACTAAAAACGCAGCATAGGCACATAATGATAGACACCTCACTCCAATATAATGTATAAATTGCACCTCATATCAATAACCTTTGATTAGGACAAAAACACATTCCAAAACCAAATGTACGAAATTTATTGAGTATAAATAAAACCAATTCCGACCGTGGCAGGTCAGATTCGTTCGGACTGCCAAGATAGGACGTTACGCTTCCTAATACTTCGCCGTCCAACTTATTTCAAGAGTTTAGTTATGTCCCCCTACCCAAGGTAAGGCTTCTAAACTCCAACGTTTCCAGTAAGGGAAACCTCCTAAAGGTTTCTATGATCGCCTGGACGATCAAGTGCTGAAAAGTCAGTTCGATCGATGTATTATTCCACCTCGGCTTATGTCAGTAAAAACTGACCTACCGCGACGTTGTTCGATGTACAGTATGTACCGTATGTCCGAGCATCACATTACATGGCGACCGTAACTAACTTCCAAACGTACTACACTAATATTTGTTCTCCACTTAAACTTCTATTGATATATTCCCACATGTTGCGGACGTAGCCCTCGCAATCTTGGAATGTTATTAGAGAAGCACCATTTTCAATGGCTGTCATCAGATCATTCTCGTTTTCCGGATTAGCACGTCGCACAATGTTCTTCCACTTACTAAACATATTCTCAATTGGGTTGAGAAATGGAGAGTAAGGCGGAAGATACAGCAATCTAGCGTTAATGTGTTGGGTAATGCATTCCTTGACTTCATTGCATTTATGAAATGCCACATTATCCATTACCAATACCGCAGTTGTTTTGGCTACATAATGCACAATACCATGTCTAGCCATAGCACAAACGATGGAAATATTGCGGCTCCGAAGCTGTAGTACTACTACCACTGCAGGTTTGCCGACTGCCGAACGCCCCATTGTTGCACGCATGCTTACGTTCATGCCTACTTCATCTATGTAGATGATATTTCTCTCGCTATATTCACGAGGAAGCGACATAAACTCCACGGCATATTTTCGCCTTTCTTCAATGTTAGAAGGAGCATTTCTTCTCTCTGGGTGTCTATTCACACGTTTGAAAGAATAATGAAATCCTTCTATCGCTCGTGTTATGGTGGTTATGCTGGCCTGTATGTTATGTTCCTGCTCCAATTTTTGCTGCATTTTCCGTAGTGATATCGTGCAATCCTGGTCAATCCAACGTTTAATGCTGTCAATTACATCGTTCGACAGCTTCTTGGGTTTAGTCCCACCACGTTTTCTAGCTTCCACTACACCGGTTAATCTCACTTTGCGCAAGATGCTGTATACCGTAAAACGGTTCAATCCAAACATCTCGCATATGTTTGGCACCGTTTGGCCCCGTTCATAAGCAGCAACAACCCTTTTTCGGTCTTCCAGCGATGTAGCTCTACGTTTGGAAGTTGTTGGCTGCTCTTCTTCGTCATTACTCCACGGAACTATCGCTTGTTCTAACATGCCTAAAACACATATTCAAATCGTTACCAAAGGATAATCACGATTCCCGCATTCAATACTAACTTACCTTTCGATTTCCGAAGATAATCACGTTCTTTTGATGTAATGCTTTAAGTATTTTTAACTATGTTGAATGACTGCCGTGGTTTTAAGGTAGCAGTTTGTTTTTGATTTGATTTGCAAGCGTAAACATTAGGCAATATTTATACGAACTTGCAATTTTTGTTTACCGCCCACGATCGAGTGCTCAAATTGCTTTAATTAATGGTCCTGCAATGTTAAAGCTTCATTCGAAGAACTAACCTGCGTATTATAAACTACGCAATATAGAAAGATAAGGGTACATGTACATGTACATAATAAAGATATAGCCTAGATTCCGATTCTGACAGCTGTGCGATTGAAAATAACTATTGTGTTATTAAATTGGACAGAGTAGCTTACACCATCTGACGTGTGAGCAAGTGGTAGACAGCGGTGTCTATTCAAAACGACTATTGTTATAAACAAGTGGACAGTTGTTTATTATGCTGGTAAACCCTGTAAAGGATAGAAATGAGAGTGTTGCTGTGTTTGTGCCTTGTCGTATAAGGCAATATGCAGTGACATCCTCAATGGACAAAGCATGTTTGACCATTTGCACTATTTGGTCACTGGATGTATCTGGAGCGAGCCGGGAAATATACAATGCGCACTTTTGCACCGTAGACTGAGCGGGGACTATTTTGATCGGAAATGTAGTTGTATCTTTGTTTGTGCCTGTGATCATGGGTGCTCGATTTTTGCGATACATATCATCGATCGGCTTATTATGTTGGTTCTGGTTGTTATTGATTTGGGTGTTGATGGGTCTGGCGCCAAATGTAAACAACGTACGGTTGTCAGTAGCGACTTCCGAGAACAAACGTTTTGACTGATTTATGCGACGAATTTTAGCAGGCGGGTGGCTACTTCGTGGAGTTTTTAGATCGAGCTGGCTCATCCGTGCAAACCCAGTTTTAATTTCATTAGTCAATGGCTCCATAACGGTCTTGATGCTTTCGGCGACTGTTGTTATTGCCGCCTGGAAGCCAGATTGCATGGCTGCGTCTTTTACGAACTTGGTGCGCGGATTCATAAATACGTTGTTGCAGCCAATACAGCACCAGTGTAATTGTTTATATTCCGCAATGCGCAGGAACAGATCAGCAGGAACCGACGTGCAGCGCTGGTGAAATGGAGAGTCGCACAGGCAGCAGCTGATAGATGCCTCCACAATTTCCATAGTGCAGGCGTTGCAAATACGGGCCATTCTACGGGAGCGGTGCAGGTTTTCGTTGCAGCAATAAGAGCGATGGCGGTTAGGACGCGCGAACTCAAATGCGATCCGAAAAACGAAATTTACGCGAATGTTATTGTCAGCAGAGATAAACGCACTATTGAACGGTAATGGAACGGTGTTCTAAAATACTGTGATTGTCGCGCACACGAAAGTGTCTTTCGGAGCAGCAGCTTAAGACAGGCACAGTACACGCCGACTTAAGCACAATAATGAACGCACCAACTGGTTCTTGGCAAGTAATGGCTTCATTAATTTATTCAATTGATTTTATACTCTAAAAATGCTGACCGTCGTCGATCAGCATATTCTTCTTAATCTATTCTTCTTAGCCTATTTTTCCATTTAATCGTTAAACCAGCGCGCATCGCTGGCGCGTTGCATAACATAGCTAGTCAGCATTTATTGACCTAGCAACGCTTTGTTTTTTAAGCCTAAATTGTCGTCAGCGACATCCCTCCCCCCGTAAATCCTCGTAGGGGAGTTACAATTCTAGGTTTAAAGTGGGTGGCCTGCATGGAGGAGGACCAATATTTTGTTTTAGATATTTCTTGATTAACATCGCGGAAACCAAGATGACCGTAATAGAAACACTTAGTATGGTTATCGAGAAGAGTACATAGTTACTGGTTACTGATTCTACTTCGTTAGACTTATCTTCTTTTGATATGCTTAAATTTAACATGGGTTTAAAATATGCTCTAACTTGCTCAGATTTTATTAGCATCGTCGGTTGTATTTCGAACTTGCTCGTCAAAATGCTACAGTCTAGTGACAAGGTTATGATTCCGATTGAGCAGCTTGGTGTAGTGAGTGTTTTATTACATTTTAGTAATATCTTATCAGGGTTGGTAGAGAAGAACAGAATACTGTTTGGATTTGTAAGTTGTATAAATTCAGTGACTTCTGGCCCTATTTCCTTTGAACTACATCTGGTACCACTTTCTGTGTGTAGTAATGCTGATGCTATGCAGTCTGGTTCTCGTTGTATTATTTTCTCAGAAGATATGTAATGCGATTCGTTCAGTTTAACAATTTCCTTCGGGTATAAGTAACTAGTTTCGTTGATGGCTATTGTATTTTCGTGTATGTCTAAAATCGTATAATTAGCAAAGTTTGGAATGGCTATGACTTTAAACATCTCGTAATTTTCTATCGATACAATTACGTTTTTGATAGAAAAGACTATTTCACCATTTTCTATCCTCCTATTGGTTATTTCCGAGTATTCTAAAACGTTATAATGACTTGCCATCTTTCTTCGTATAGTTTGTTTTAACATCTCTTCATCCTCTAAATATAATTGGTTTGAATCTATTTCGTGATACTTATTTATCATGTCTTGTACTAGAGCGGTTGTAAGCATGATCGTTTCTTGTATGTACTTTGTTAGAACGTCATTTTTGTTATGCTTAAATTCTTTGCTGAGAACATCTATACCATCATAGAGTTTGTCTATTCGGTGACGTAGATTTTCTGTTAACTCATTGTGTTTTTTATTTGTTTGGGTCAAACGTTCGGACACATGTGTAATTTTTGTATCCTCTGCTGCTCTGAAGGCTGCTAATTGCTCGTCTATGTCGTCTCCCCCGAACATGAAATCTTTTAATATACCAAATATTCCCCGGGAGCGTTTTGTCCTTTTGTGACTTATTCCTTGAATTAGTTGAATTGCATGGTTGCATTCGCGCTGGATTGTAACTTTTAGATCTGAGAGTTCGGAGTCCGTACTATTAACGGAGTTCAATACTGTGGTTAAGTGTTTTTTCAACGTTTGTAACGTATCCGTATCATTTGCCGGACGTGTCCCCGTATGGAATGTCGTTTCCCATGCTCCTTTTTTCAATAGGAGTGTCCCAATATGATCAAAGTATATTCCTGGTTCAGGGATAGGTACGATCGATAAGCATTCGACTCTAAACAGAGCGGCTATGTATATTGTTATTTTAAGGATGAGCTCCATGATACGGGCCTAATTTTGAGCTTTTTCCTTTTTGGTATTTGACTTGCTAGTTCTTCTGCTTTAGCTTTTATAACGTTAAGATTTGTTTCCTTCCTTTTTCCCCAATTTGGAAATGTTTGATCTCGTTTTACTTCGAGTACTGCTAGTTTTACAGTTGGCCTATTAACTACATTATTACCTACTTTGATTCGTGCTGAACGAGTTTGTCCGTCTACGCCAGTTACCAGCTCGCAGATTCGGCCTTTAAACCACTTTCCTTTCCTTTGTTCATCGGGAAACGTGACAATATCGCCTATTTGTAATGGTTTGGCCGGTTGAGTCCACTTTTCTCGTATAGAGAGCTTTGGGAGATACTCAGCTATCCACCGTCGCCAATATTGTTGTGTGATTGCCTGGGCCCTTTTCCAATCGGACCGTACCAATTCTGTTTTGGTGATATCTGAGATATTCGGCTCTGCCTCGCCGGAACAACCTAGCAAGAAATGAGCTGGAGTTAGGGGCTCGTCATCTTCTTGTTCTAGTGTTAAGTGAGTCAATGGTCGATTATTTGTTAGGAACTCTATCTCAGTTAGTATTGATCTGAGAACGTGTTCTTTATAACTCTCAGCCATGGGAAGCAGACTCTTGATTTCTCCAACCATTCGCTCCCACGCACCTCCAAAATGAGGGGCGCCTGGTGGGTTAAAGATCCATTCTATGCCTTCTGAGGCACATCGATATCTTATTTGTTTCATCTCATTGTCGGCTCCGACAAAGTTGGTCCCATTATCGCTGTATAGGAAAGATACCTTTCCTCTTCTGTATTGCAAATTTTTTAAGCAAACAATAAAGGTGCTTGCCGTTAGATCAATGGCTATTTCTATATGGATTGCTCTTGTGGTTAAACACGTAAATATAACACCCCACCTTTTTTCTGACCGTCTGCCTATCGTAACGAATAGGGGGCCGAAGTAATCTACTCCACAATGCGTAAATGGTTTTTTAAACACTGCTGTTCTACATGTTGGCAGTGGTGCCATTATTGGTGGGATTGGTTTAGCTCGTGCGTTTTTGCAGTATTGACATTTGTTTATTACGTGCTTAAGACTGCTTCTGAGATCTATCACCCAGAATTTTTGACGAACTGCAGCCATCACTGATTCGCTCTTCTGGTGGTAGTACCTCTCATGATAATGTTGCAGGATAAGGTTTGTAATGTGATGCCCTTTTGGTAGGACAATAGGGCTACGTGCGTTAAATTGAAGAAATTTAACGTGTTCAAGTCTTCCTCTAGAACGCATGATCCCATCTTGGTCCAACATAGGGCACAGGCACCTAATTTTACTGCTGCCATTAATCGGGTTCTTCAATGAGAGTTGTATCATCTCCGTTTGAAAGCTTTCCCATTGAGCCTTTTTTATTAAGTGGCACTCAAATAAGTCAAGGGTAGCTTTATCGATTGCTGTCGAAACTGACAGAGATTTAGCCTTACTTTTTAACCAATCCAAGTACTTTAGTGCGTACGCTACCGATCGTTTTAGACGGTGCCAGTTGGAACACCATTCGACGGAAATGGCGTCATAATCTATTCTTTCCACTGTTCTCGAAGTGTTTACCCTTTTCCGGTCTTCAAATGTGTCCGGAATGTCTGGTGTTAGTATTTTTATTTCTAAATTTTTGAGAAAGTCGGGACCATTTAACCATATTGACTTTTTCTTACAAGTTTTTGTAGCTTCGTCAGCAGGGTTTTCTGCAGATGCTACCCAGTTCCACTGCTTCGGAGAGTTGAACTCCAAAATTTCTCCGATTCTCAGGGCTACGAACTGATTATATGTTCTAGGTTCTGAGTTAAGCCAAGCTAGAACTGTTTTTGAATCGGTCCAAAAGAATTCTGTTTGAACCCTTAACCGCAATTCCCTCTTGATTGATTCGTTTAGGCGAGTGCCTAGCACTGCCCCTTGCAATTCAAGCCTAGGGATCGACAGTGGTTTGGTAGGAGCGACTCTTGATTTTGCGGCCACGATACTTATGTCGATGCCTAAGTCGTGGACTGTCCTAAGATACGTAACTGCGGCAAAGGCTTTTTCTGACGCGTCTACGAAAGTATGGAGCTCCCTGATCTTTACGTTATTTTCAATCGAAAAACATCTAGGTATGGATATGTTGATCGAGTTTTCGATTCGGCTTATCCAGTTTTCCCATTTTTCCTTTATGGACTGTGTGACTTCGTCATCCCAGTCTAGTTTAGTTTTCCAAAGATCTTGCATCAAAATCTTACCTTCAACAGTAATGTTGGCAAGATGGCCTAGAGGATCGTAGATTTTCATTATATATGAGAACATCTGACGTTTCGTTAGTGTTTTAATATCTGCCCTTTTAAACTTGTAGGCAAAGACGTCAGACTCTTTGTCCCAAACCAATCCCAACACTTTATCGAAGTTTTGATTTTTCTCCTCTATGCCAAGTACACTTTTCTCGGATAACCTGTTGGTTGGAATGCCTTTCTCCACTTCTTTTGAATTGGAAAAGAAGTTTCTCATAAAGAATTTAGCATCATCATGTATTTTACACACCTCCGAGATAGTATTCACGGCTGTATCAATATCTGGATAACTATCTAAGTAGTCATCTACGTAGTGGTTTTCAATAATCGCTTTTACTGCCTGGGGATAAATATTTTTGTAACGCAGTGCGTTCTCGTTCTTCACAAACTGAGCACAAGTTGGTGAGCAAGTTGCCCCAAATGTCATCACTTGCATAACGTAAACTTGAGGAACGTCAGAAGGCGATTCTCGAAATAGAAATCTTTGAGCGTCTTGATCTTCCCGTCTCACCTTTACCTGGTGATACATTTCCTTGATATCTCCTGAACAGCCTATTTTGTGTTCCCTGAAGCGGAGTAGCACTCCGAACAGGGACGCAGTAAGATCTGGACCGGAAAGAAGTTGAGAATTAAGGGATATATTTTGATTTTTTGCAGCCGCGACGAATACTAAACGTGGTTTGGGAATGGGTTTATTATGGTTTATCACGGAAAAGTGGGGAATGTAGTTTATTTTTCCGTTTAATTGCAGCAGTTCCATTGGTGTCGCCTTACGTGCATATCCCTTTTCAACGTATGCGTTTATTTCTTTATGATACCATAATTTTAAGTTTGGATCCCTTTCCATTGCCTTCTCTTGACTTTTTAAGCGCGTAAGCGCTTGTCCGTAACTGTCTGGCAATTTAGGATTGTCGGTTTTCCATACTAAACCAATTTCGTATCCGTCGCCAGTATTTTTAAGCGTGTCTTTCATAATTTTTAACGCTCTTTTGTCTTCTTCAGAGGCACGGGTTGGAGTAGGTTTAACTCCAAATTCCTCTGTAGAAAAGAAACCACGCAAGATTTGCATCATGTTCTTGTTTTCTTCTTCGTACGTCTCTGTCATCACAAATGAGTTCTCTGTGACATTTGGCGTATTCGTTCTCCCAAAAATGACCCAACCAAGCCTCGTTTCATGGGCAATTGGTTCGTTTGGTCTACCTTCTCGATATTTTGCACCATGGCAAAGATACGAATGAGGAAGGCCTAGTAGCACGGTAGGCCTCGCATCTGCATAGCTAGAGATACTAATGCCTTTCAAATGTTTAAAATTTCTTTGCAAACACGGAGCATCTATGGTTTGAACGGGAAGGTTAAGTTCCCTTACACTTCTGAGACCTTTTACTTGAAATTTTCTTTTGTTAGCTCCCTCTACTGTTATGGGAACTATCCTACTTTCTGTCTCTTTTTGAATGCTTCCGTCCGTCCAGGAGAGAGTTAGCGGTCTTTTTGGTCCGTGAACGTTTAGTTCTTTTCGGACACTTTCCAAAATGAGGCTAGTTGAAGAGCCAGGATCCATGAATGCATAAGTTTCGAATTTTCTATCATTATGGTGCAAAGTGATGGGCACGATCTGATAGAACAGATTATTCTTTTCCTGATGGCAATTTATTTTGTTTGTAGGTTGCCCTTCTACCAGATTTCTTTTATGAAACATACTATGATGCCTTTTGCCGCACCCGTACACACTACATTGTGGTGGTAGACGACAGTTTTGGGCGTTATGGTTGCTGTACTTGCAGCAATTGGTGCAAATTCTATGCCGAATGAAAAGAGATAATTTTTCATCGGGCATCTTACCGTTCAATTGTCGGCAACGAGTGGTTTCATGAGGAAATCCACAAATTAGACATATCGTTTGCTTTTCAGGCCCTTTAAGACGATGCTGCATGTTTTGACGGTTCGACCTTTCTTGTTTGGCTACTCCTTCGTTCGCGGCCAGTATAATGGCCAGTTCTTCAGAGGGTTTCAGCCATTCTGCTAGGTCTTTTAGCGTGAGATTCTTATTATCTTGTTTCCTACTTATTGTGTGTTTCAACCATTCGTTCCGAAGTTCGGTTGAAAATCTTGATGTCAAATCGTTTAGCAGCCTCTGGTCATTCAAAAAACCTTCTTGCTTCAACAACACCATGTTGTCAATGAGATTGCGCAAAGCGTTGGAAAATTCTAAGAACGCTGAGGGATTATCTATCGTTATGTGCTTTACTACTAGTAATTCTAACAGTAAAGACTTGTAAATGCTTTCAGCATTTCCAAACATTTTGTCGAGCCTGTTTAATACAAGCGGAACGTTTTCTGGGTTAAGCATTAACCCACTAACCGCACGAAATGCTTCGCCCTTCAGATGCTTTTGCAGCCTATTCATGTTTTCTAAATTTGAAAAATTACAAGCTCGGGAAGTTTCTTCGTAGGCTTGTTTAAATTGAGGCCAGCATTTATAGCTTCCATCGAAATCTGGAAGCTTTGAAAGTGTTACTTTCGAGTCCTTAGAACACAACGATTGAACCATTTTGTCTAAACTCTGAGTTAACAGTTTTACGTCTAAACTTGTCATTGGTTTTTCATTGACATCTTCTGATTTTTTTGTTTTGTATCTCTTCTTGTAGCCGTTTTAGCTCTTCTTCTATTCTTACTTTTTCTTTTTCTTTTTCTTCTTCAATTGTCATTTTTTCTTTCAGCAGTTTTTGCGTTTGCATTAGTGCTGACCTATATTCCTGCCGTTCAACTTCCTTATCTTTACATTTTTTGCATAAAAAATCTTTAACAGGTGATTTTATGTCTAAGCATGACAAGTGAAACCACCTGTCGCAATCAATACAAGTTATCAATTTCCCTATCTCATCTGGGTTCGTGCATAATTTGCAGTGCCCATTCGGATTCTTTTTAAAATCGTATTCCATCTTGAACTCACCGTGGTTCAGATCCGCTTCAGCAGGGTCAACTCCTATTCGGCTGGTCAGGGACGGCTGGATCGGGAGTGATGTCTTCACTGCTGCTTGTTGGTCTTCTCAGGATTACAATACGACGTCTTCCGTATTACGTGCCGGTTGCCCTCAAACCGAGAACGATGGTTGCCTCAACCGGAACGATGTTTTCTTAGCCGTGGGTCGGCGGTCATACACACGACGGTCATACACACGATGGATACACTCGTCACAATTAATTTCTTCAATTTGCTCTTCCTACGTTGCACCGCGTCGGATGCCTTATGCAATATTTAGCTCGCGGCACACGTGTTTCGTTATACGTTTCGTCGGAGTTAACGTCCGATACTTGCGACGCACGCGTTTTACGATAACTGTTTGTTTTTGTTTTTTTTTTTTTTTTTTTTTTTTTTCAACTGGCGCTAAACTGACGGTTTCATGTTGCGTTGCGAGAACGGATGCACCTTTCGAAGCTCGCGACGTACACGTATTGGTCACCTTTTTCACTAGTTCAGCATTTGCCTTATACGTTGGCAGTATCGAGTTCACTTTCGATTGCGTCACTTCACTAACGGTAATGACCGCGTTCTATTCACTGTTGTGTCGTTGCACTTACAGTTCTTTTGCACTCACTCACCGCCGAGGCGCTTCTCGGGTTTTGCTTCGTCGAGCTCGCGGCGTACGCGTATTGGTCACCTTTTCACTAGTTCAGCATTTGCCTTATACGTTGGCAGTATCGAGTTCACTTTCGATTGCGTCACTTCACTAGCGGTAATGACCGCGTTCTATTCACTGTTGTGTCGTTGCACTTACAGTTCTTTTGCACTCACTCACCGCCGAGGCGCTTCTCGGGTTTTGCTTCGTCGAGCAACTGGTGCGTGGCCCTTCTTCCTGGGCTGGCTGTCGTAGATCGGCTACGCCGGATCGTCGTCCGTCGCCGTTGTTTCACTATCACAACCCTGCTTGGGTTGCTGTGGGGTCTATTCACGCCTCTACGGGCTTGTTACTACTTCGGGTTTTTATTTCCCGATTTATTTGACTACTTTCCGAACCATTGGTTGATGCGTCATCTCGCCGGAGCCTCCATTTGTCGCGCACACGAAAGTGTCTTTCGGAGCAGCAGCTTAAGACAGGCACAGTACACGCCGACTTAAGCACAATAATGAACGCACCAACTGGTTCTTGGCAAGTAATGGCTTCATTAATTTATTCAATTGATTTTATACTCTAAAAATGCTGACCGTCGTCGATCAGCATATTCTTCTTAATCTATTCTTCTTAGCCTATTTTTCCATTTAATCGTTAAACCAGCGCGCATCGCTGGCGCGTTGCATAACATAGCTAGTCAGCATTTATTGACCTAGCAACGCTTTGTTTTTTAAGCCTAAATTGTCGTCAGCGACAGTGATTATACAGAAACCGGAAAATAGTGTGATAAACAGCGCGATTTTCAAGAAAATATACGGAGCGAAACGCGAATGCGACTTTTACGTTAAACGTCAAACGTCATAATGTAGACCGTTCCGTTCCGATCCTTTATACAAAATCGTTCCGTTCCGTTCATTCCGTTCCGTTCCGTTCATTCCGTTCCGTTCTGTTCATTCCGTTCTTTCCGTTCATTCCGTTCCGTTCCGTTCATTCCGTTCATTCCGTTCCGTTCCGTTCATTTCGTTCTTTCCGTTCATTCCGTTCTTTCCGTTCATTTCGTTCCGTTTAATTCGTTCTTTCGTTCGTTTACTCCGTTCCGTTCCGGTCTTTGCCGCTTCAATATTGTTAGCAAGGTGCTATCGTTCGTGCGTTCCGTTCTTTGAAAAAACCGGCCTTGTCCGGCTGTTGCTTGCTGCATGCAAGATAACTGTTCACTCTTTCTCGCATACAGTATGTGTTGCCTGTGCACTCTCCCATGCTCACAGGAATATTCATCGCACTTCGTCGCGTATCGTTTATAAAAATCGGTGTTAAGCGAAACCAAAAATGGAATTGCATTTGGTATTATGGTGCAATTTGTAACATCTATCATACTTTTTGTTATAATTAGCTTGTCTTAACTAGACAAATAACTATTATAAAACTTAAATCTGTACTCATATGGCAGGACGGGTTGGAAAAGATATATTATAATATGCGAGTATGAACAACGCAAAATAAAATGTATTTATTTTTTATACCACGATGTCCACATGATCTTGGAACTCGGCATGATTCCAATATTTGGCCATTCGAATTGATTGAAGCATACTGTTCCATTCGACAACCGTTTGAGTGCCGTGATCTTGTAAACGATTTGTGTGAAAAAACTATTTGTTTTAATAGTAAGTGAAATTCAAATAATTAGTCAATCTCGTGATACAATCGTCAACTCGTAGCACTCAATAACATCGGCATGGACCCCCCCGGATGACAGTTCGGCTTCTAAGCTCTGGGTCGGTTCTTTTGCACCCCAGGTTCACGTTCCGTTCGTTTTGAAAAATGAACTAGTTCCGTTCCGTTCCTTTTTTTAACGAAATTCCCAACACTAGTATGGTGGCAAAGTGTTACTATCACTCCACTGAAGTCGCCGTATCGCAAAGCGTGTGAATTTGCGTTGGATTCTTTCCATTCTCTCTTTCCAAACTTCTGCAGATGGACACCAGACAATTGAGTAGTACTCCAATATAGGCCTAACTAATGCACAGTACAAAGTTTTCACACACACTGGATCGTTGAATTCCCTCGTCATTTTAAACAATAAACCTAGAGTTCTGTTTGCTCTCTTGATGATATCTTCATAATGCGTTTTAAAAGTCAGTTTTGTGTCAAGTAGAACACCTAGGTCACGTATTTCACTTCTCTTCTGAAGAAGCTGTCCGTTTATCCTATAGCTATGTGAGACTGGTAGACGTGCACGAGTAAAGGACACAACGACATATTTTTCAATACATAGACATAACATATTACGCTTACACCACTTATCGAATAAGTCCAGAGCCATTTGGAGGGAATTAGTGTCTTTGGAAAACGAGTATAACTTAATGTCGTCGGCATACATTAAAAATTTCACATCACGCAGGACAAAACTCACATCATTAATATATAACATAAAAAGTAGCGGTCCAAGATTACTGCCCTGAGGCACACCTGATGTACAGTAAAACGGATTTGATACAACTTGTCCAAATTTTACACAATATAGTCGGTCTATTAAATAAGATTGAAGCCAAGTGAGAGAACTCTCGGTTAGTCCTAGTTTTTTTAGTTTTGCGAGCATTATATCGTGTGATATGCTGTCTGTCATATCTTTCGGAAATACCTAATGAAACACGACCACTCTGTTTGGTTGTTCGTACGCGAGAGAGCGTGCCGCCAAATTCCTCTTTGTATTTTCTTCTTCCTTCACTTCCATATCTACCGCCGCGCGTCAACTGTCACAGCGGTTTACACATCGTGGTTGGATACGCACGGTGTGTACGAGGTGTATATAACATCTCTCCCCTTGACGACTGAAAACAAGGATCCGGATGATTGCATTGAAATCATCTTCCTTGCAATCTGCTCGAACGTCTCAGGTTCACTGCATCCTGACTACTTGTAGGTTGTGCATCTGGCAGATTGTTGTTCGAATCTGGTAGGTCCTCCCCCACACCCATCATTTGATTAGTGTGCCGTTCCCATACTCTGCCATCGTCGAGACGTACCGAATACCGCAGTTTTCCTAATTTTTCCATCACTCGTCCAAATTTCCATTTGTCCGACGATAGGTAGTCTCGCACTCTTACACGGTCGCCATCCGAAAATTGCTTCGTATGCAAATTTCCTCCATGATGTACTTCATTCGAAGGTAGCATAAGATCAATACGTGACCTTATTTGACGACCGTAAATCAGTTGTGATGGTGTTTTACCTGTGGAAGGATGAATCATTTTGCGGTAAGTGATTAGTATGTTGCATAGACTAAGATGCAACTCAGACTTTGAACATTTCAAAGCCTTCAGCTTTTGCTTGAACGTTTGCACATAACGTTCCGCTTGCCCGTTAGTAGCTGGATGGTATGGTGCTCCCATCTTATGGACAATTCCGTTCATCTTCAAAAATCGCTGAAACACATCGGAAGTGAACTGTCTTCCGTGATCGCTGACCAATACCGATGGTAATCCATGACTACTAAATATCTCGCGACACATTTGTACCGTTTTTTCTGCTGTAGTAGATTTGCAAATTCGTATTTCCGGCCATTTACTGTAGGCGTCGACCATGATAAAGAAATAGGTATCCATGAAAGGTCCCGCAAAGTCTACATGAATTCTTTCGAACGGAGGCGTTGGTTTCTCCCAACAGTGTAAGGGAACTTTTGATGGTTCCGGTCTTGTAGATTGGCACTCAGCGCAGTTCTTTATCATTGTCTCAATAGCGATGTCGATACCGGGCCACCAGCAATAGCCTCTTGCTAGAGATTTTGTTCTTGTTACGCCAAAATGTGTCGAATGCAGTTCCTCTAGTACTCGCGCTCTCAATTTAGCAGGAACGTAAACTCTTACTCCCCGAAGCAAGCAACCTTGTTGTACCGTAAACTCTTGTTGTTCAATTCCGAATCTGTTTTCAGTTGGTACTTGCTTCCCATGTGTGATACCTTGTATGAGTGTTTTTACTGTTAGATCTTCTGCTGTTGCTTGGCTTAGTTCTTTTACTGTAAGTGGAAGTGTTTCAATCTGGTTAATTACAATGCCATCAGTTTCTTCAAACAATGTAGTGGTATCTTGGCAGCTTAATGGCAAACGTGAAAGGGTATCTGCATTGGCATTATCGGCGGCTTTTCTGAATCGTATTTTGTAATCAAATGCTTGTAAGTAAGTTGCGTAGTGTTGCATTCGTAAAGCTGACATTACTGGTATACCTTTGTGCTCTCCTAGAATTTTAGCAATCGCTTGATTATCGGTAACCAGTGTAAATTGACGTCCGTATAAATATTGGAAAAATTTCTTCACCGCAAACATGATAGCGTATGCCTCTTTATCTACATGCATATACTTTTGTTGTACCTTATTCAGAGTTTGTGACGCGAACTGAATAGGTCGTTCTGTGCCGTCGGGATATACATGGCTCAATACTGCACCAACTCCGTACGGAGAAGCATCTGTTGCCAACAAAAGTGGTAGTTCTGGTGAATAGTGCACTAAGCATTCATTAGATTGGATATGCTCTTTCACTTTTTGAAATGATTTCTCTTGTTCTTTGTTCCATTTAAATGGAGTGTCATTCTTTAGCAAGTAATTTAAAGGATAGAGAATTGTGCTCAGATCTCGCATAAACCTTCCATAGTAATTGACCAGACCCACAAACGAACGTACTTCGTCTTTGTTACTTGGCCTACGCATATTAGCGATTGCTTCGATCTTGTCACGCATTTTGTGTATACCATGTTCATCTATGGTGTAACCACAATAATCTATTTGTTTAGCAAAAAAACAGGCATTTTTCTTTGTTAAGGCGCATGTTTCGATCATTTAGTCGTTTTATGACTTCTTCTAGCCTTTGCAAATGAATTTGATGATTAGGACCAGTGATTTTAATATCATCGAGAAAAACGCTTACCCCTGAAATTCCATGCAGGATTCCTTCCATTTGCCGTTGCCAAATCGCCTGGGCTGATGCAATACCATACATCAAACGCTTTGGACGAAACAGTCCTCGATGAGTATTAAGAGTCAGCATTTCACGATCTTCGGGTGCTACCTCCATTTGCAAATAAGCTTGTACTAAATCGATTTTTGAAAACCGTTTACCACCAGCTAGGGACGCAAACAACTCTTCTACAGTTGGTAATGGGTGTTGATCTACCTGCAACTTTTGATTAACAGTTTGCTTGTAATCTCCGCAAATTCGTACTTTACCTTCTGCCTTCCGCACCGGTACAATCGGCGTTGCCCATTTGCTGGTTGGTACTTCTTCTAGCACGTCCTCTGCAACAAGCTTGTCAAGCTCTTGATCTACAGCATCGATCAAATTGAACGGCACACGTCGTGCTTTCAAGAAGATTGGCTGTGCGTTTTCTTTGAGGGTCAGGTGTGCTTGTACTCCCGATATTTTGCCTAAATTTGGATCGAAAACGTCGGCGTACTTTTGCAAAATAGTATTAAGGCTGTTTGTATTTATTGCCATTTCATTTACCTCGTTTACCTGTAACCGATTATTCCAATCGGGCACCGCATTTAACCATTCTCTACCAAGTAATGGTCGTTTCATGAGATTCACCACATAGAGCGGAAGCATTTCATTATCCACTTTAACTTTTATTGTGCCAAGCACTTCGATTGCATTGTTTGTATAGCTCACGAGTTCGACATTGCATTTTTGAAGAGGTTTGTTTTTGAAATATTTCTCGTAGCATTGTTTTCCAATAATGGTTAGCGGTGATCCTGTATCCACTTCGAAACGCATTGTAATGTTATCTACGGTAAGATCTATCCACCATTTCGGAACGGACCATCCTCCAGCAGAGTGGCCAACTGAGGACGAACATGAAGTTGGCAACAGGGCGCCGCTTCGTGAGGTGACTGATTTGGAGCTGCAGATTATCGCCAGCGGTATGCAACCTAGGAAAGCCCCTGGTCTTGATGGCGTGCCGAACGCTGCATTGGCGTCTGCCATTAAGAACTATCCAAGACCCTTTCGACAAGTGTATCAGGAGTGCCTAGACAGGTCATGCTTCCCAGAACAATGGAAAAAGCAGCGGCTGGTACTCCTGCCCAAGCCGGGCAAGCCACCGGGGGATCCATAGTCCTTTCGCCCGATATGCCTGCTGAACAACGCGGGCAAAACGTTCGAAAGATTGTTGCTGGATCGCTTGAATGAGCACCTGGAAGATTCAGATAATCCACAACTGTCTGAATACCAATACGGTTTTCGGCGTGGGAGATCGACATTGCTGGCAATCCAACAGGTGGTAAATGCGGGCAGACGAGCCATGTCGTTCGGGCGCACAAACAACCGTGATCGGCGCTGCCTCATGGTTGTCGCGCTCGACGTGCGCAACGCGTTTAACACCGCCAGCTGGCAATGTATTGCTGAGGCCCTCAGGGATAAAGGAGTTCCCCTGCAATTGCGTAACATTCTGCAGGATTATTTCACTGACAGGGAACTGACGTACGATACAACAGATGGTCCCGTAACGCGTCGGGTCTCGGCCGGCTGTCCACAGGGATCTATATTGGGTCCTACGCTTTGGAACGTCGGATACGACGGCGTGTTACGGTTGGAGCTTCCTGAAGGTGCACAGGCAGTGGGGTTCGCAGACGATTTGGCAATTTTGGCGGCAGGAACCACGCCAGAACACGCGGCAGCAATTGCAGAGGAGGCAGTAGAAAGAGTGCACGCATGGATGCGACAACATCACCTGCAATTAGCACCAGAAAAGACGGAATGCGTCATGATGAAAGACGGAATGCGTCGAGGGCATCCAGAGATCCCGATAAGGGTTGGTGGAATTGAGATCCGCTCCAAGCAGGCGATCCGCTATCTGGGGGTCATGATTCATGACCACCTTCTTTGGCGACCACACGTGACGATGGCAGTGGAAAAGGCCAACCGCGTTGTGAAGGTCGTGACCAACGTAATGAGGAACCACAGCGGGCCCCGGGTAGCTAAGCGGAGATTGCTTGCCGGGGTGTCTGAAGCGATTATTCGCTACGGTGCACCCATCTGGGCCGAGGCCACGGATCGCCAGTGGTGCCGGCGGATGCTGGCAAGCGTCCAGCGACCTCTGGCGCAGCGAGTCGTATGCGGATTCAGATCCATGAGCTACAGCGTAGCTGTACTCATGGCAAGGCTCATCCCTCATCACCTTTTGATAAAGGAAGACGCGAGATGCCACCAACGGTACTTCGCCGACCCGGAAGCAAGTCGTGCTGTCATCCGACGTGAGGAACGCGCGGTGACGCTGGAGGTATGGCAACGGGAGTGGGATGCGAACGCATCGAATCCAGGAGCCAGCCGTTACGCACGTTGGGCACACAGATTGATCCCCGAGGTGCATTCATGGATGGCACAGAAGCGGGGTGAGGTGGACTTTCATCTTGCCCAGATACTCTCGGGACACGGATTTTTCCGAGAGTTTCTGCATGTATGCGGCTTCGCTCCATCCCCAGAATGCCCGGAATGTACAGGCTCGGTTGAGTCAGTGGTTCACGTGTTGTTCCACTGTCCGAGGTTTGCAGAGGTTCGGCGCGACCTACTGGAGATGGGAGTGGACGGTTCTATAACAGAGGAGAACCTCGGACAAATGTTGCTGAAAAGTTCAGACTCTTGGATCCGCATTCAGGAAGTAGCATGCCGCATCACCACGGTGCTGCAAGTGCGCTGGAGAGAAGATGAGGCGGCGCTGAATACGCTTGCTAATTCCACATCCGCAGAGGCGACAGTCAACGCTGAACAGATGCAGGACGACCCGGCTGCAGCCCGACGAGCGGCCCGTAACCGTCAAGCAAGGGCCCGGAGAGCGCAGGAACGCGTGGAGCAGCTTGGGGACGTGGAATTGGCGTCGGCGTTCAGGCAGTTGTACGGTCCAGCAGCCAGCGATGCGACATCATCAATTCCGGCAGCAGTGCCTTTGCTATTGGAGGCAACAGCAACAGTAGACCCTACACCAGTAGCAGCAGCCGTAGCAGTAGCAGAAGCAGCAACATCATCGGCAGCTGAGGCAGCACCACGAGTAGCAGCTGAGGTTGCACCCTTTTCAGCAACCACCGGAATGGCGCCGCCGTCATCACCGTCATCACCAAATCTCTCTCCCAGACGTCGGAGACAAGCGCAGCGGCAGGCCAGAGCACATATGCCCCCCGGCAGACAACAGAATGGTAGAGCAGTGCCTTCTGCAGAGGAGCTGGAGCGTCGTCGCCAGCGACAACGAGAAATGGTAAGATCCCGACGACAACGGCAGCGGAGGGCGAGGGATAGTCAGGCCGTCACGATCCCTTTTTCGCCATTACCATCGGACGAAATGCAAGAAAGGAGATCTACACTAACAGCAGATGAGGAAGCTGCTATCAGCATGGAGGCAACATCGGGGCGTTAAACAATCCGCAGTACGTAGGGTGGTTAGAAGAGTTACGGAAGGACAGTAAGGTCTCACGGAAAAAAAATCGAAGGAATACGACACAGTATCGTTTAATTTGTTTGCGAGTTAAATTAATTTTATCACTAATAAAGAAAGGAAGGTCTGTATGGACGGTTAAACCTGGTGGGTAAATCCCTAACGGGTAATTCCCACTGGGAGGCGCAAGCAGTTGGGAACGAATGAATATTGGAACTAATAAACTGCTTATTTATATTAAAAAAAAAAAAAAAAAAAAAAAAAAAAAAAAAAAAAAAAAAAAAAAACATTTCGGAACGATGTTGTTTAACGCAATTACCGTGCACACTTCATTTTGGCTTTGCTTTTTCATGCAAACTTTTGCTAAATGCCCTTTCTTCCGACAGAAGTTGCAAATCGTATTGATATGCTTGCATTTGTTTGCCACATGTTTTGCATCACCGCATCGATAACAGGTTACGTTCTTTGGCAAGCTTTTGTTTGCTTTTGCTTCTTTGTGGTTATGTTTTTCATTACGTTTCTGAACTGCATGTACATCTTGTGATGGACCACCATTTTCTATTTCAGCACTGCTTTTTTTTGATAGCTCCATGCCAACAGCTATGTCTCTCGCTTCCTCTAACGTAAGGTTCCGCTTTTCAAGCAAACGATTACGGATATCGTTCCTCTTCAAACCAAATACTAATTGGTTTCGCAATGCGGTTGACAAATAATGCCCGAAATTGCATGTTGTGGCAATTTTTCGCAATGCCACTAAATATTCATCCACACTTTCTTCTGCTGAATGGGCATCTTTGTCACCTTGACGTCGGCACTTGAACCTGAAATTTTCGCTAATTTCCAATGGTTCTGGATGGAAATATTCTTCCAGCGTAGCAATCACCTCTTTGTACTCGCATTCCCGTGGTCGTTTCGGAGCTATTTTGTTGCACAGCACATCGTATGCTTCACCTCCCATGTGCACAATGGGCATTTGCCGGGATGAAATTCAAAAAATCAACTTTGTAATAGCGCAATTCTAAATAATAGGTTTTAATACTAAGGGTTAAACTAAGAAAAATACCAAATATGAGCTCTTTATCTGTTCTGGTTCTCAAGAAAACACCTCTCAAAGTCGAGATTTGTTAAAAAAACGCAGAAAAATCTTCACTTTTTTGGAAATCTTTAAACCTTTGTAACTTTTTCAAATATGAACCGATTTTGATAAATTTAGACATTTTATAAAGGATATTTAGTCAACTTTATAAACACATAAAAAATTTTGAGCTAAGTTAATTTTTTGCAAAAATATACGATAATAACTGAAGAAACCTCCTGAAAATTTTCATAATTTTAATTTTTGACTTGATGCCATTATAAAAGTGGCGTAGAGTGGCGTTGTCTCATATATGTCACATCATAGTGTAATATATATACTATCAATCTGTGATGAAATATTCTGCGAAAGTTTGCGAACGCGAATTTTATTGAAGTTTTTTCACATCAACTTTTTCTAAAAACAGACACATGCGTAACTAGGCGGCTCCATAGGTGCCTAGTGTAGCGTATTTCGTATATTCTACAAAAATATATTCTACGTGCTTTTGATCAACTTTCATTTCAATTACGAAGCTGTGTATCTTAGTTTCAGCTCATGTACTTATCTTATATGTAAATTTCTATGCTAACCTAACTTTATCATTAAATATAATGAAGCAAATCAGAACCAAATACCTTTTGGTCCTACTGCAGATTATAGAAGGATATAAGCAAAGTAATTCTTAAATTATACGCATAACAAGAAAACGTTATGAATGCAGTAGCATCTATTGGCGTTTTGGGAGAAGAAACTCCCAAAACTCATGACAAACTAAATATAAGGATAGAGGGGAGATGCTACAAAGAATATTTTGCAAGAAAGAAAATGCATCCAGAAGGACATTTTGTATAATGAGCTGTATTCCTCTGATTCGTTAACCAGTTCAATATCAGTAGCTACACGCACTAAAACAAAGACAGGGTTTAACTTTACAAATGAAGTAAATACTTTGTTTGTAGCTATCGTGCAATTTTGATTTTTTCAGATAGTTGTAAAACCAAGAAGGATTTTTAGTTTCATTACCCCTTCTGAAGGCAGTACAGCACTTGGAAAGGTATTGGATGAATATTCAAAGACAAACAATATGTGCTGCTTTTCATTACGAATTTGGGAAGTACTTTATTTCAATGCACCTGCTCTATCTAATTATTTAAATGCCTTTATTCATGTCTTTAGAAATGTGAACTAGACGTCAGGAGCTTGTAATAGTATCCACCTAAGTTGTGTATGTAAATTTTTTAATATTTGTACTACCTGTGAGTAAAAGTGACGAGAATTAGCTACAATTGTCCTATACAAAGCAGAAAAAATTATCTTATTCAAAATTATTATGTTTTGTTTATATTTTATTATTATTATTATTTATTTAATCTTCATTATCGAACATTACAGTATATTTTAAAATGATTTATACTATTAGCAACAAACAATACAAGAAAAAAAACACACAAAATTGATAAAACTAAGCAAAGATCCCTTAAAACACTATTTTATGTAGCGCCACCTGGTGGTATGGATGCGAACTACAAATAAAATGTTATTTACTTTCATAATACTTTACTACAAACGATAAAAACTAACAATTTCTGCAAAAATAATTTTATCCCGCAATTTGTTCTAAACTGCCCATTGTGATGTGGTGAAGAAGAAGATTTCGCTTGACCCTTACATCCTTTATAGCGTATATCTCAAACGCTGTTTCGATTCTTTCCACCCATCGACTCCATTTGCATTTTGCCTTATCAAAGGCGTCGAATGCGAAATTTGCATGAGTGATGGTGCGGGGGGCCTCAGCAGTATTGTTGTTATTTGTAGCATTTGCAGCATTTGCAGCACTTGTAGTCGGTCGAGGTTCCTCGTCGTTCGCCATACTGCGGGTTTTTACTCCGTCCCTCGTCGCCACTTTGTTATATCTTTCGGATATACCTAATGAAACACGACCACTCTGTTTGGTTGTTCGTACGCGAGAGAGCGTGCCGCCAAATTCCTCTTTGTATTTTCTTCTTCCTTCACTTCCATATCTACCGCCGCGCGTCAACTGTCACAGCGGTTTACACATCGTGGTTGGATACGCACGGTGTGTACGAGGTGTATATAACACTGTCGAAAGCTGCTTTCAGATCTGTGTACACACAGTCTGTTTGTAGGCCAATATCCATGCTACTCAAACAATCCGAGACAAATTTTACCAAATTTGTGGATGTTGAACGCTTCGGCATGAATCCATGTTGTTCGTTGCAGATATAATGCCGAGATGCATTCAGCAGGATCTCATGAAAAATTATTTCACACACTTTAGCACATGAACACATTGACGTAATTCCTCTGTAGCTCTCTGCAAGGTTCGGATCGCCTTTTTTGAACAGGGGCGTCATCCAGGAAGTTTTCCAGATCTTCGGGACCGTTCCGGAAGAGAATGAGATCCGGAATAATTGTGTCATATACGGCAATAAGGTGATGACACATTTCTTTGGTACAACAGATGGAATCCCATCTGGACCAGGATTATAGTTCATTTTTAATTTAATTACTGCAGCTTCTACCATTTTGCAATTTATTTCAATTAATGGCATCTCTAACATGTCAGCAGGAGTGTTACAAGTGGCTTCGTTAATTTTTTCTTGATCAATAATGCGAGGACTGAATATATCACGAAACCGATAAGCAAACAACTCACAAATGTCACTTTCTAACGATGCAGTGGTACCATTGTATGACAGTACTGTAATACTTTGTCTGTTATTTCGTTTTGAGTCTATATATGACCAAAATGCTCTTGGATTTCTACGAAGGTTGTTTTGGACACGAGTAATATAATTTTCATGAAGCATTCTGTTGTATGCACGGTATCTTCTCGACGCAATACGATGTTGTTCTCGGTTTGTAACTGTGTTATGACGCTCAAAGTTTCGTAACGCTGTTTTACTTCGCCTTTTCATGTCTGCTAGAAGGCGATTACCCCAGGGTGGTTTGCGTGGTTTATTTTTTTGAGGAACTGTTTTACTTATGACATTTGTTAATGTTTCGTTGAATTTTAATACTGCGTCGTCGATTGTGATTCCTTCACCATATAGAAAGTTCCAATTCGTATTTGCTATTTCAGTGTTAAGTGCAGTATAGTTGGCTTTAAAGAAGTTCAGTTTTCGTTGGTTGCTGTTAGAACAAGCACGCGGAGCAGAGGTTTTTTTTTCCATTTTGACACATATGACTAGAGGTGGATGATAATTATCAGCAGGTAATAAATATGTTGTAGAGTTGGATTGTTTAACGGTCATAAGATTTGCTAAGTTGTCATCAGCTAATACAAGATCTATTATTCGTCCAGTTTGACTTTTCACATTGTTGATTTGTTTTAACAGGTACATATCAATGATATCAATTATATGATTATCACCTATAGCGCTTTGGGCAGAACCACTACTCCATTCAATTCGATTTTGGTTAAAATCGCCAAGTATTATCAGTTTATCGTATGGTCTCATAATGTCGTGAATTTGGTCGATTGAATATGACAAGCATTGAAACGTTTCATCGCTGGCGCTGAGGTAAGGCGGAATGTAAACGCACCCTAAGAAGAGAGAGCTTCTGATGAGTTGTATTCTCACCACGCAAACAATGAGACCCCAAATTTTGAGTGATTCAGGCCGAGGGGTATGAGGAAGCTTGAGGAAGCACGGAGAAACGCGCTGCGATGAGAGTTCGCATTCTGTTTTACACGCGCGCTTCACTAACACCAATACAAATACCGTGCTTTGACGAGCCGTCTGTGAATGTGTGTGTGTCTTCTTTCAGCGAGCTCAACTTGGAGCTGCTCGTCACATCGTGTTGTCTCGCTTACACTACAGCATCGAACCATCGCTCCGTATGTCCCCCCCCTCCTACGCGTACAAAACCACCAGTACAGCGCGACGCTTTGTCGGAGATGGTTGTGCGCGTTTCGTTCTAAGTCCCGCGCGCAGTGTTTGTGCGTTGATGCGCATTTCGTTATAAGTCTCGTGCGCCGGTGTGTTTTGGTAAAGCGTGCAGTGAATAAACAGTGTGCACAGACGCATATGCAGTGCGTGGATCGACAGGTAAGAATTTGTTGAACAAAGTCAACGCAGATTGTCGACAAGTTTCCCGCAGCCTGGCTCGACCCGGTACTTTGCAGTATGACGTCATTCTTGAGTATGATAGATTGTGAATGTGTTGTGAAAGTGTACTTGATGTTTCAATAAAGTGTTTACTGAAATAAAAAATGACCGTGTTTGTGTTTATTTTTAGAATAAGTGCATGAAAGAAAGCGAAAAACAACAAGCTTTTGATGTGTTGGTAGCATGGCTCGAAAGAACACAAACACACCGTGCTGCAGAGCGCACCGTGCGTTGCGGGTGGGGTGGGGGAGGGCTCGCGTGAGTGGGTAACTCATTGGTCGAAGAGACACTGTATTTCGACAGCGTCACTCAAATCACTCAAAAATACACTCATTTTGCCGGACGGGCACCCACACCATTTCGAGCGACCCAATCGGAACTCGGCACTCACGAGATACTATTGTTGAACGTACAGCGATCAACACGCCACCTCCTCGAGAGTGAGAGCTGTTCATTTCGTTACGATCCATGCGGTATACATTGTAATCCTTAGTGAACAATAAACTAGTTGGAACATGTTCATCTAGCCACGTTTCAGTAAAGGAAATAATTTCATAATCGTTTTCAGTAAGTGATAGTTTAAAATCATTTGTTTTAGTTTTTAGTCCTCGGACGTTTTGATAATATATTTCGGTTATATGTGTTGTTCCGGTGTCTGTGGATGTTGTTCTATCGGTTGTGGCTGTTGTAGTGGTGTTGGTGAAGATTGGGGTGTGGACCAAATTGTTGTCGTCTGTGATTCTGTGACGGGAATTATTTGTGGAGTGTTTGGGATCGTGGGCCGCCAAACGTTTTGAAAATTTACTGTGCGTCTCTCATACTCTCGGAACACCACACCTATTGGCCAAATAGACGGGGATAATGCCTGATCTCGAAATGATTCAGGAAATCCGATTTTAAATGATATAAAAGTTACTGAGATACGATTTTTTGGTAGCAGCTTGAACACTAGCACATCATTTATACCTAGTTTTTGTCGTACATATGACATTAACTCATCTTCTGTTGTATCAGGTGAGAGACGTGAGACAAACATCCAAAATCGGCGCTGTGCTGGGTAAGGTACCGTTCTCAGTGCAGTTCCTGATTGTACCATGCCTTGTTGGAGGGACAGGCGGAGGCTATGGGTTGGGGGTGAGCGGTCAACCAATCTCCGCTTAGGTCTGTTGGTGTGGAAATCGTATTTATACGACTGAATTCATCGAACGCGTTCGAACTGGTGTTCGATCTGTGTTCTGTTGGTGTGTAAATCGTACCTACACAACTGAATTCATCGAACGCGTTCGATCTGATCTGTTGGTGTTCGATCTGTGTTCTGTTGGTGTATAAATCGTACCTACACAACTGAATTCATCGAACGCGTTCGAACTGGTGTTCGATCTGTGTTCTGTTGGTGTATAAATCGTACCTACACAACTGAATTCATCGAACGCGTTCAAACTGGTGTTCGATCTGTGTTCTGTTGCTATGGAAATTATACCTATACAAATCAATAGATCGAGCCCGTTCAAACGGATTAGTCATTGTTCGCGAATGAACTGAACTGAATTGATTGCGCTCATCATGTTGATCCATATGTAAGTAGTTTTTTAAATAGAATCCTTAAGTGTGTATAAGGCATGGGGTACAATATATGCAGGAGACATTTTTGCTCGTATTAGTTTTTTACATGCTAGTTTTTGGTCGGATTTGCGATGGATTGTGTTGACCAGACAGCCGAGTGTTTAATGTTTTTAAATGATTGGTTTCAACCGCAGAATGAGTACTTCTTTGGCTACAGTATGCGTCTATTAGCGTGTGGCCACGGAGCTGAAAAAATGTTGAAAATTTTTTCAACTTTGTCAAAATTGCTTGTCAACTGCAAAAAAGAGCTTTTCTCGTGGCCGCACCAAAAACATACACAAGAGCGACAAAAAGCTCCAACATCTGAATATCATCGATATTTTGTTTAAGAAGCACTAACTAGGTACATAAATCAATTAGAATCATGAATTTTAGCATTATTATCATAACAATGGGTCACAACTGCGCCAAATAGCTGTTTGTTTACGCTTTTTCACGAACGTCAAATTTTGTCAACTTTTGTCAACTTTTTTTCCTGGCTGCTCCAGGTCACAAAATTTTGACAAGAGCTCAAAAAAGTGACAAAAGCTCACATTTTGAAAAATTTGTCAGCATTTTGTCACTCCCGTGGCCTTTCGCTTTATGGTAGGTAAATGAAAAAGATAACGAGCGTTCTTTGTGAATAAAAACCTCATGAAACAAAGAACGAAAGAATCGTCGTTCGCGTTCGGTTCTTTTTGGTGAGCGAACTAGTTCGTTCGCGTTTGGTGAAAAGAATCGTTTTGCTCATGCCTACCCACCGAGCACCAGCACTCAGAGATCGCTTGAATACGCGCTTGAAAAAGAACTTGAGTTGGCGAAATTATTCAAGTGATCCGTCGTGTCCCGAAGCCGAAGCAAACCCGAAGCCGAAGCAAAACCCGAACGGGGTTCGGCACGAACCTTCGTGAAAATAGCCCCCTCCCCCTTTTTGCCAGATTTTCTTTCCAAAATGAAACAGTGTCACACACATGTAGTAGAACAATTTGATTTATTTAAGCAAATAAATCGGTTTAATGAGAAACACTAACAACTATTTCACACACGGTCAACACTTCGCAAATTACACAAATTATGGCACATTATATTAAAAACACTTTTATCAACTGTTCCGTGAATAAAACGCAATATTTTCACCGTACTTTCTGCACTCCACCGCTGTTGAGCATGGTTGTCATCTTTCCACTGTACCCGTCATTTGCACCAACATTTGCACCAACATTTGCACATCACAAACACAGGTTTTGTTGTCTCCGTTCGCCGTGAAACACACATGAAATGGAAGAAAAATTATATTAATTAGAAGGGGGGATGTTGGTTGATAATGTTAATCACTTTTACTTACCTTAAATCAGATAAATCTCCATTTTTCACGGGGTTTATCCGCTGACTACCAAGCGCTGAAACACCACACAAGCACCAACCTCACTGGACTGAAAGTAAAGCCTACTGCGTGAATGTGTGTATGCGCTTCTGCCAAGCCAACCGCGCCGTACTGCGTGTGTAGCCAAGTGCGTGTGTGTGTATATTTGCACCACTGGACACAGAACACAAATCTCATCGCACAGCAGAGCGTGTGTCGCCAAGTGTATGCATGTGTGTATTTGCACCACTGAATTCTGAACGTCCACCACACAGCGTGTATCACCAAGTGCGTGGCTGTGTGTAGTATCACCGTGGACTGCAGAAAACTACCTGCACTAGAACAGAGCGCTGGTATGGTCAAATGTGTGCATGTGTGTACTTGCTCCACTGAAAGCCGGTATCGCACCAGATTTCGGGTGTCGCCTTGTGCGTGTTTGTGTGTGTTATTGTCACAGCACACTCGTTCGTCATTTTTTTTCGTTTTTTCGCTTGAGCCACTCGATTTCGTTCTTCGCTGATTTTGGCAGCGCACGAAGGGGTTTCGGTTTCAACTTCCAACAACAACAACCACACGAGGGAGCTCGTGGATACTCACGAAGGGAAAATCACTCAAATTAGAGCGAGAGACAGATAGAAAAAACGAAAGGTCAATAAAAAAACTTCGGCTTTTGACTGTTGGGAAGCGAGCTAGAAACCGAGCTCAAAACTGCTCGATTTTGTGGGGGGCGCTCGCGCGATGGCCTCCCGCTGCGCAAATTCGAGCAGTTTCCAGCGCAGAAAATGCACCAAAATCTGCGCTGGCCAGCGCAGATTTTGGCCCGATCCCCGCGCTGGACTTCAGCGATTTCTGCGCTGGGTCGAGCAAGTTTAGCGCCATCTGTGGGCGAAATGGACGAACTATTTATGGTGGCGGAGCAAAAAAAACGGTCAAAAAAATTTAAAAAAATTGGCGCCCATTTTCTCATCCGCTTCTTCTCCCTCCCTCACCCTGCCCTGCCTTACTTGCGCTTCTGCCCGTGCCTTCCGCCGCCAGCTGATTGGCTGTTGCGGTGTATGCGTTGATACTCATATGTGCATTGCGGTTGTGTATTGTTATTGGTGGGTGTTAGCATTTATTAATTTGTGTGTGACCTTTAGACGCTGTGGCAGAAGCTGGATTGGGATTCAAAGTGTTATCGGTGTATTGATGGTTTATTTTATTTCGTGCCGCTGCTGATGAGACCATTCGATGCCCCTGCCAGTTGAGGGTGAAGAAGCCTATTTAAAACAAGCGTAGGAGAACGTCTAACACTAATCTAATATTTTTTTATTTGAACATGTTTGATGCTTCAACGACCTTCTAAGCATCATGTAGTACAATGTATAGTGGCAATATAATATTTTTTTTAATGTGCCGAAATCTTTCTCGCGTTTTCGGGTCTCGTCACACACACACACACAGCGCGGGGTAAGTGGCCGTTCACTCTATCATGTCGCGATTCCCCACCCCGCCCGGCGCTAGGGATGAGGATGCTACAAGAAAGCTCAACCAACCGTTCTACCGATAAGGTAGCCGTAATCGATCATGCGTGGAGGGTGGGGGGGTGGTCTAGTGGGGGGGGGGGGGGGGGGGGGAGTGCGTGCTTGTACGACTTCGGGGGTGCGTGCTCGCGAGCGCGCTTTCGTGGGTGCGTGCTGGCGTGCGCGCTTTCATGCTCGCGGGCGCGCGTACATGCGTGTGTGTGTGTGCGTGCGTGCGTGCTGGCGTGCGCGCGTTCATGCAGGTGTGCGTGTGTGTGTGTGTGTGTGTGTGTGTGTGTGTGTGTGTGTGTGTGTGTGTGTGTGTGTGTGTGTGTGTGTGTGTGTGTGTGTGTGTGTGTGTGTGTGTGTGTGTGTGTGTGTGTGTGTATGTGTGTGTGTGTGTGTGTGTGTGTGTGTGTGTGTGTGTGTGTGTGTGTGTGTGTGTGTGTGTGTGTGTGTGTGTGTGTGAAACCTCAAAACTGTTTTATTCTGATGCGTTCATTTTCATCCGCTGCGGCTACAAACTCCATGCATTTTCGATCTTGCTACCTGAGAGACAACACAACCATTGGATTGGCACCACAATCTTTGCGGCCGGTTCTGCTGTTGGGGGTATTAAAAAGACACACGATCAATCCAATACAGCTAGCGGACGCAAGTATAAACAAAACTTGAATTGAATCCATACAAAAGAGGATTCTGGATTTGTTTATTACAGTTCGCGTATGGTGCTGCACCTCTCCGTCCAGAATCTGGTGGCTTGTTGGTTTTGAGTCGGTATCATGACGCCGTGCGACCGGCAATGCCTTGGAATGGGTTCGGATCGGTAGGTTATTTTTTTCGTCGATTGCATTCCGTTGGTTTGTCGTGCCGTAGCGGTAGATCCTGCTGCAACAAAGTCAAGACAAACTCTTTCCCATGTGTGGACTGGTATGCTAAGTTCTTTTTATTGTTATTAATATTGTTGGCGTAATGGCCTTCGCGATCATGCCGGCCTTTTCAGGACTTGAATTGCACGTAGCCGGATAGTCAGCCCTTCTATGGCGGACGGTTCATACGCGGTTAGAACCCACGACGGGAATGCAGATGTGCGGAATGATGGCGGTGCCGCGGGACCACTCCTATCCAGCGGGCAACTTGCATACTGCCACACTGTTTCCTGCTCGATCAATACGCTGCAGGCAGGGGGAAGGATGCACCTCCACGATAAATAAAAAACATCATGAACCAGCGGCGGACCTAACGGTAGGCGGACTAGGCGGTCGCCGAAGATCTCTAGTCTGTAGTATGCCGTATGTTTACAAGTGGACAGAGTATTAGCGATAAGGGCCCCCGGAAAGATGGTCGTTGGGGCCCCGTGGCTGGAGAACCATGTGGAAACGCGAGGAGCGGGATCTGAAGTCTTTCGTTGGTCACACACACATGCATCTACCAGCGGATTACGCTACACCGTGTCTACCCATCTTTCTCGATCTACCATGATTTTTTCTGCTATCGCACTCATCCGGTTGTTAGGCATCCTCAGTCTGTCCAGAACTTTCGTTGTGGAAGGATGCGCGGGAGTGATGTGCGATTTCTTGTGTCCCCTACTTTCCTTGTTTACGTTTTGCGGTGTGTTGCTTCTTCTTCCATTGTTGAATGATTTATCCTAGCTAACTTGTTGAGGTAAGTTTCTTGATCTCATATGTGCTTCAATGTACTAATTCAACTAATGCTTATCGTCTTCAAAGTAACAGGTGCATGCGCCATTCATCAACGCCTACCTGTTGGCATCATCAACAATCTTCAAAATGGGTGACGGAAAGAAATTGTTTTCCAGTTTTAAAATATTAAGGTAAGTGTTGCTCTCATCATATACACAAAACTATCCAAAGTAATACGTACTACATACATTAATTATTGATTCATTTTTATTGACAGCGTTCAGCACAACTCAGCCACAAAACAACGCACTGGATTGCGCTAAGAACCTGTCGAAACGCGCGCAGACCCCGCGCGCGGTAGGAGAAAGGAAGAACGAGAGGAGGAAAAACTAAAGCCAGCGCGCAGCTCTGATGGCGCAGCTCTGATCAAGAGGAGGAAGAACGGTAAATTTGGAAGGGGGAGACCGTTCTGCCGTCTACACAGTGTGAGTATGCCAAGGCACGTGTTGGAACGGAGCGAAAAAGTTGGAATAAACCGCATGCGAATGTGTGCATACAGCAAATGTAAACATGTGTGCCTCATCATTTCTATAAGCAATCCGAAAAGGGGGTGGAGCAAACACATTGGTATGCGTGAGGTGCAGAAGGAATCAGAGCGTGATAGTATGCGTGAACGCGATCGTTCGGGTGGAAGGTGTCTATGTGTGCGTGAAACCACATTTACACTTCTTCTGCAAGTGGGTACGTAAGTGGGTACATACAGTATCGGACAGAAAGATAGGGCGTAGGTTTTTTAACGCACCGTGCACCCGTTGGGCCAAGTTTATGTGTGGTTTGTATGTGCTTGTGTTTGTGTGTGTTTGTATGTGTTTGTATGTGTGTGTATGTGTGTGTGTGTGTGTGTGTGTGTGTGTGTGTGCATGTGTGTGTGGATGTATGTTTGAATGTGTATTGATGTGTGTGTTTGTTTCACAAGTAGGTCGTTTCGGATAAATTTGTAAGTAGTTTTTTTGTGTTTTGGGTTAGGTTTTTGGTGTGATAAGCAGGACCACCGCCCTCGCGATAAGTGTGTTTTCGATATATTAACAATGTTACGGTCTTCTTTCGCCGTGGTCTTCTGAGGACGTTCGGTTGACTTGCGCGTTTCGGTTGTCCAAGCGCGTTTCAGTTGTCTAAGCACGTTTCGGTTGTCCGAAGCGCGTTTGCCACAAAAGTGCGCGATCGTTCCATTACGAACTCGATCCTTTTGCGCTTAATGCCAGCAGCAGCCATTCACTTTTACATATGGCGCTGATGATCGGTACAACGTTTACCTCGACCCATTGTTACTAACATTGCTTGCTTGGACCGTCAAGAACGCGCTGCTTAAAAACTTGGACACGGCTGATCCCGTGCTCTGCCTGCGTTCTACTTCTATACGCGATGAATTACATCGTTTTGGAGCAGCGAAAACATCGCATGGATAAAAACTATCAACGAGTACGCGAGTAAGCGTCTTCCCTTCAAAATCGAGAAAAGAATACTGCCGCGCTAATGAAACAAAACGCCCATTGAAAAGATTAACTGCGCGCCAGCTCAATGCACGCACAAAGTTTACCATTCGCACACAACGTGCAACGCAGAGATGCACGCATGCCTTTCAATGGCGTGCACTGGAGAAACACCTGTGAGGGAATGCCGAGTTCATTGCTATTGTGCGCGTGTCCATTTCGCACCGGTGTCGCATTCACATTCATGAAACAGCACACCTGCGTTTTCGTCCGAGGAACAAGCGCTGCTGTCGATGCAAACTTTAGTTTTTATCCAAGTGTAAACGCACAATGTTTCACATGATAACACACATAATAAGAATAATTTCAACGCAATATGACATCATGGCAAGCTATGTTTTTCAGACACAAACCCGCGCACTTGCTAATACACATTAAAAAGCACACTCTCTTTCTACTACTACACACACACACACATGTACACACACACACACATACACACATACACACACACAATCACAAGTAACGTGGCAAAACAAGTGCACGGTGCATTGAAAAAAAGGGTCCTATCTTAATGTCCGATACTGTATGTATACGACACGATCCCATACAAAACTTCGGCTTTTTGCGGACTGGGGTTTCATTTTGGAAAGAAAATCTGGCAAAAAGGGGGAGGGGGCTATTTTAACGAAGGGTCGTGCCGAACCCCGTTCGGGTTTTGCTTCGGCTTCGGGTTTACTTCGGCTTCGGGACCCGACGGATCGGTTGAATAATTTCGCCAACTCAGCTTCAAAGCCAGCTTCAATCTCAGCGGATCTCTGAGTGCTGGTGACCGGTGGGTAGCTTTTTTTTTTAATTCAATTTGTCTTATTTTTATTGGTGTATAAAAAAATTGAAAATACATTTGGGAGCATAGTTTCTAATGGTCAACGCGTCTTTTGGTTTCCTGCTCTTTAGAGTGTTTACGCATTGAATTGGCAACAGCATTTCTAAGATTTATTAGGTATTTTCAGTGATTCTGAATTTTAGCTTTTAGCTTTTTGAACGCAGGGGAAGCCCTCATTTGTGGAGAATGTTATCTCTTTTTGAAATGCTAATCTAATATTAACTTCCTTATATATATATGAACTTATAATAATGTATAAAAATCTCGTGTCACGGTGTTTGTTGCGAGCAACCTCCGAAACGGCTTGATCATTTTCAACGAAACTTTGCACACACGTTATGGTGGTATGAGAATAGGTTTTAAGACTTAAAAATCGTTCAGATGTTACATTAAACATAATTTAAAAATGATTTTCCAACTCCCATACAAAGAGCAGGATTGTTGTTGTGTTGTATACAGCACTTTGACACTTTGTGTGAGGGGTCTGGTGGTTTACACTCGATGATTGGATCCTGAGGGGATACAGGCACGATACAACTATCCCGAGTAACAAAGCAATAATGGAATATTTTAGTTTTTTTCTTATGAATAACTCAGTTTGTCGGGTCAGCTAGTAATAATATACTTATCTAAATGAAATGATATGAAACTTATGTACATAGTGCAACTTAAGAAGTACTAAGTATTTACAGTATTTAAGTATTTACTAAGTATATGTTCAATTCACGTGTAGAGGTTTCTAATAATGTTAGAGCCAGATGTAAACTTAGCAGACCTAAGTTTAGCTAAATCTTTTTCTATTCGTTCATCAATAAATTCTATGTTGGCTATCCTGTGAAGTTTTTCTGTCCGGAATCTTTTAGGCAGTCCATATATTATTTTAATTAATCTATTTTGAATTTGCTGTATTCTCTTTCGATTGGTAACAGAACATACTTTCCAGATGTGTGACCCGTATGTAATGGCTGGTAGTATGATTTACTTGTATATGAGCATTTTTTTATCTAGTGAGAGTCTAGAAGAGGTGGCTATCAAAGGGTATAGACATTTAAGTTGCCCTATAGTCTTGTTGGTAATAGTTTTAATATGCTGATTGAAATTCAGTTTTCTATCTATGTTGATTCTTAGGTACTTCACTCCTGGAGTCCAAGGAATTATTATGGAGTTAAGTTTAACCGGCTCTATTTTACGATAGATTGTGCTGTCCTGCATGTTTCGTTTGTATGGAAAGACTATTGCTTGTGTCTTGGATGCATTTACCTTGATCTTCCAGTCGTTTAGATACTTAATGTAAATATCTAGACCTCCTTGTAAACCTCCTGAAAGATAACGGTACTGTCGAGCAGTGTGGAGTATGGCTGTGTCATCTGCGTACAACGAGATGTAGGTGTTGTTACGCAGAGTGGGAAGATCCGATGTATACAGATTGTATAACAAGGGTCCCAATGCACTCCCTTGTGGGACACCAGCACAGTTATCATATGTTTCTGAGCTGTATTTACCAATGATTACCTTGGATGTTCTGTTGGACAGGTAGCTAGCAATTATGCGAGTGATGTAGATTGGAAAGCTTAAGTTCATTAACTTAAAAATTAGACCGTCGTGCCAAACATTATCGAATGCTTTTTCGACGTCTAAAAGTGCCATAGATGTTGATACGCCTTTTCTTTTTCCTTCATAAATGATCTTTACAACTCTCTGTAGTTGTGTGCTCTTCTAAATCCAAATTGCTCTTCAGCCAAGGCATTGGTCTCGTCACAGTAGTCAATCATTCTATGATAAATAACCCGTTCAAATATTTTGCTCAAAGTACTCAGTAGAGCAATGCCTCTGTAACTAGTCACCAACCCTGGGTCTTTACCCGGTTTGGCGATTGCAACTATTGTTGCTATCTTCCATTCTTGAGGGAAGTAGCCCAGTTCCAAGCATTTGTTGAAGATGTTAGTGACTAGATTTAGTGCACTATTACCAAGATGTTTAAGCACAACATTAAAACCTGATCTAGCCCAGGAGCTTTAAAATTTGCTCCACGAACAATAGCACCTTTCACTTCACTACTGGTGGTTTTATCTCCATCTTCGAAATTGATGGCATTTCATAAAGATTAATGTTGGCCTGCCTAACCGATTGCTCGTACGGACTTGTTAAAGTATCTAAGTTAAAGTGGAATCGGTTTTGGACATGTTCTTAAAACTTTAGTAACCCTCCAAAAGGGATGGGATGATTTTGGCATGGCTCTGAGTTTTTCGCTAAATTGATAATTTCTGACTACCTCTAATCTCACTCTAACATCTTTTGCCAGCCTTCTGTATTCACTGTAGAGTGCCCTATCTCCTGTTCTTTGGTATTGCTTTCTTACCGTGTTTTTCATTTCATTGAGTCTCTTCGTGTCTCCATCGAGTTTCATAAGGTGGTTGTTATGTTGGACTTCAGGCACTGAACGTCTCGCTGCTTCCTCGATGTTGGTGTTTAGTCTCTGCAATGCATCATCTATGTCATCAGTGGAGCTCAGCGAGACATCTACGTTGGTGTGTTCATTCATCCACGACTCAAAGGTTCGCCAATCGGCTTCACAAAAGTTTCTTCTACGACGGTGGGGTGGGATGTGGGGTGTTATTTTCTACCTTTAGTACAACCGGTAGGTGGTCAGACGACAAGGCAGAGATGGTGATTTGATCGTTCATTCTATCAGGCATATTTGTCATTAATATATCTATGATGGACATGCTTCGGCCGTTGACGAAGGTGGGTTGAAACGGGTGCGCTATTGTGAACAGGCCATTTTGCGCAGCTTCCCACAATATCTGACCGTTTTTGTTTCCTCGTTGATTGCCCCATACTTGGTGTTTGGCATTTAGGTCTCCTGCAGTGATGAAGTGTCCACTGGTGTTTCTGAGAGATCTCAGCTCTTGTCGAAGAACAGCTGATGTTCCATCAGAGTCCTTTGCTTGTTTGGGACAATATGCAGCAAAGAACTTGAAATTTCCTTGCGTCGTGAAGATCTCGATGCCAGCTACTTCTATGAACCAGCTGTTAGGGAGCGTTAGCGTCCTGAATTTGACGTCGCAATGTACTGCAATGCCAATGCCACCCTGAGCGGTTTGTCTATCTAGCCTTATGAAGCTGTGATTAGGGAGGATGAAGCTCATATGTGGTCGTAAATGCGTTTCACTTACGGCTAACACAACAATCTTTTCTTCTTCGAGAAAATTTATGAACTCCTGCTTTTTTCTAAAGATGGAGCGGGCGTTACAGGTAGCGGTCTTAAAATTAGTGTTGGGAATTCCTTTAAAAAAATGAACGGAACGGAACTAGTTCATTTTGAAAAAGGAACGGAACGCTTACCTTGGGTGCGAAAGACCCTACCCATAACTAAGAGCACAAACTGACAATGACGACAACGGGGGGTGGGTGGATGTGCGTTTTCAACTTCAATTTTAGTGGTAACAATCATCAGTTGAGCTAGTAAAACAGTTTTTGTTTTGATTTAGTTGTATTAGTATTACCCAGCAATTTATTCATGTGTTTTTTTCCTCATGTATTTCACACAGTTCACATTTAGTTTTTCAATATTATTCTTATTTTACAACTGAATAAATTTCATGAACACAGCACTTTTTCTTTTTCCCTAATTCAATTTTCTTTTAACTTTTTATAATAATCCCTACAAATATCAGCTCCTCAATTTTCTTTGGCAACAACCTTTTACGTTTTTCCGTGCAAATTTCTCCAGTCTTCGAAAATATTCTTTCACACGGAACTGAGCTTGCTGGTACATTTAATACAGTTTCCATGATTTTGTATAAATTTGGGAAGTGTAGTTTGTGTTCTTTCCACCACATGATAGGATCTCGTCGCCTTTCTATGCAAGGCTCTTTTAAATAACTGTCTGTTTCACGTACTGCTAAATTTCTTGGCGTTGTATTCGTTTGCCTTTTTCGTGTTTCCTGTTCATAATCTCCCCATAACCTTTCCTCTGATTCGTCCTCGATTGTTTCTTCATTTTCTATGTCAATCTCAGCGTTATTTTCTTGCAGGCCTAAAACATCCAAAACTACCTTTTCATATGTTTCTGAATATAACTTCGTGTCATTAATAAATCCCTGTTCTTTGTACCTGGGATTAAGCAAAACTGCTTTGTCTGCCAAATCAATTTTTAGAATAGGTTGTAGTTTTTCTATAATATTTGTTTTAAGATGTCGGGCCAAATCTTGAATTTTCGTCAAAATTCCTGTTTTTTCTTTTATCTTTTCAACATGTCGTAGCAAAACCTTAGACAAAATTACTGTTTTCGATAATGTCACTGATTTTTCTGCATTTACATTGTTAGTAGCAGAATTAAAATAATCTAACAATTCAACTGCCTATTCAATTATTTTCCAATCTCGATCTGATAGTTTAGATTCAAATTGCAGCATTCCAATACATGACAGCAATGGTTCTTTTGTTTCTAATATTCTGCGAAGCATTTCAAATGTTGAGTTCCAACGTGTTTTAACGTCTTGCTTAAATTTTTTAATGGGAAACCCTAGAGTTTTCTGCATGTCTTTTAGTTTCTGTGATGCAGTTGAACTTTTTTTGAAATGTTGGACAATAGTTTTAACTTTTTCTATTGTTTCTGCTATACTTTTTTTAATAGAGTTTTGAACAACTAAGTTTAATAAATGTGCAAAGCTAGGAATATTAACGGTTTCCAGTATTTCAATTGCCAATTTAACATTGGCTGCGTTATCTGTAACTATTGAATTAATCTTACGAGCTATCTCGAATTTAGCTATTACTTTTGTGATCTAGTCTGCTATATTTTTTACTGTATGGTTAGTTGGTAATTCTGAACACTCCAGTAGATAGGAACACAACCGTCCGTTTTCATCAATAAAATGGGCAGTTATTGAAAAAAAACTAACACAATTTAAATTAGTCCATCCATCCGTAGTTAATGTAACTGACCTAGCTTGGCGTAACTTTTCGTGAACATTTTGCAATGTACTTTGATACATCGCAGGTAACAATGAATTCGATACAGTTTTTCTGCTTGGCAACTGGTAGTTTGGATTAAGCATTTTTAGTAAATTTATAAATTCTTCTCTTCTACTATGGAAAAAGCGTGATATCCTTTGCATGCGAAGAGAGTAATTTGCAAATCTATCTGCCTTTTAAGAGTAGCTGAGATTGGACGCAACATAAATGTTTCAATATTCGTATCTTTAGAAATACTATTTGTACTAACCCTGCTACTTGATACATTTAATGAAGCTGTAATTTTCGCCGGAGGTTGTACCTTAGAAGAAGTTTGTTCCTTAATTTTTTGGTTTTTCCATCCAAAAAGAACAGTGAGATGTATCCTATCTATGTGCCTTTTTAAATTTGCCGTAGACCCACTACTGTACGCAAAATCTTTAAGGCAGTATTGATATCTCGCCTTTATGGTTTTTTTATGGTTGCTTAATTCGATCATTTATAAAATTGTTATTATTATGCCATAATTTCTATTCCATGAACTGTTCTTGAAGGGTTGGACAGTGAAAATATGTTTACATATAAAAAAGAAACCAAAAATCCATTTTAATGCTAATTCCAACAATTAAAATAAATCTGGCAATATTTTTTAAGAAGATGAACACAATACAGAAATGATTAACAGAACTTATATTTTAAAATTTGTATAAAGAAATATTACAAAAAAAATGTCTTTCTAACCCTTAACTAAGTTTATCATATAGTGTTATAGTTTATATAAGTTTATCATAAGTTGTTAAAAGATAGCTAAGACAACCGTAATAAAAATGGTGGTTGGTAGATAAAAAACTTAAATCAAAAATGTCAAATTTACTGTTTTGAATTAGCCTGCCTGAGCTCGTACTTTTAATATAATTTAAATATGTGTATTAAAAATGTTGCCATTCAAAAGTTAAATATTTTGCCATAAGAATTTTTTTTATAAAATGTTTTATTGAAAACGTGCTTAGGTTCTAATTAATATTAATATTTACAAAGAACAACGCAGAATTTCTATGTCAATCACAGCATCATTGTGTCCAATGATGTGGATGACGTAGTTCGCAAACAAACTTAGGATATGGTTACGTTTACCTGCACTAATATCATTTATTACAGGCAAACGAAACAAACCGAACAATAACGTTGACGAAGACGGACACCCTGAAATTACAACGTTCATTCGCTGGTGCAGAATCTGCCAAGCATCAGCAACTCTTTTGCAGCCAGCGAATTTGTGTTCCAGGGTGTCTATTGCAGGACAAAACGAACATGACGGAGATGGGACGCGGTTCATTCGATGCAGCAGCTCTCCATGGCTGATCTTGCCGTTTACCAGCAAGATAAGCGTGCTGCGTTGAAGGGACGATAGACAGGAACGATGAATATTGCGACAGAGTAGCCGCCAATTCACTGACGGATTTTGCAAGACTACCTTCGGCTCAAGTAGCACTTCCGTCAGTGTTTGGCGAATCCAGCGTGTCGTGATGACGTCTGATGATGGTTGATAACCAAGTTGCTGTATGACGATACGCAGACACGGGTACGTTGACGAAACAGCGGCGATGTTCGGAGGATTCCCAGCACAAGAAATGTGCTGACCTCCGACTCGTAGACACCCCTGTTCCGCAACATACCGATTCGTCAACAGCGCCTTGGCCATGATGGCAGGAAGGTGAAGATTAAGCCCACCACGGTTGCGAGGCAGCGCCAGTTGCTGCAGTGGGACTCGGAATCCTCCGGATCCATCCCAGAGGAACGATTTCACGGTGCAGGTTACCTTCGCTATGTCCATTGCACGGGCGCCACAAACCGATGCAACAAACCACAGCTTGGGGAGTAGGAAGGTGTTCAGCAGAACAACCTTCTGCACCACGTTCAAATCCCTCACGCGATGAAGCCACACCAGCTGACGGAAATGGTGGATCAATAGGTCCCAGTTGAGGCTCATAGCTTCTCTTACATTGTTGGTAAACAATATACCGAGGAGCCTAAGCCTCTCCACGGTACGAAGCCAAGGGACCTGAATGGCATTTGATGTGGTGTATCCCACGTCGAGCGCGATGGTTTTGTCGACGTTGAGGCGGGCTCCGGAGACTCTGCCAAACGCCTCAAAAGCCTCACGCACCAACTCGATTTTTTGGGATGAGGTAGTCACCACCGAGATGTCGTCAGCGTACGCATTGACCAGGTCATCCTGGTCGTAGCATATGCCTTCTAGTCTGGTGATGAGGGGATGAAGGTATAGGATGAAAAGGTGCATGGAAAGTGGATCCCCCTGACGAACGGATCGTCGGATGGAAATAGGGGGAGATAGGGATCCGTTGATTAGGATACGGGAGGAGGACTGATCACCAAACCTTCTCAAAACCAACCATTATTATTCAAAAGCAACCATTATTGATCTCACAATCCTCAGGAATGACGAGAGGCGAATGCTAAAAAGCCTCGTAAAAAAATAAAACAACAACAACAACCTCAGGAATGACGCGTGTGCATGTAAATGTGTCGTCTGTTTGTGTGTTGTCTGTGTTGTCTGTGGTGTATAGCTCTGAAAAGAAGCTCCTAATGTGAACATTTATCGCGTCTTTATCAGTTAAGGATGTCCCGTCTTCAATGTTTAGTTTTTCGATAACAGTTCGCCTCCTCCTCCTTTCCTCAAGCTGGAAGGTCGAAATGTTTTCGCCACATACGCGGGTTTCATTGATACGTTTGAAGTCCTCGGAAAAACGTCTCTGAAGGAGAAGCATTTTACCTTTTATACGATTGATATTCGTCAACTCGTTAGGGTCAGACAGATATCGCTCGTATGAGGACTTCAACCCTCTGTAGAGGAGCTCGTGGTGCAAGTGGAAACTTCGGAATCTCTCATTTGTTTTCCAGCGGAAAAATGATTTTATTTTAGGCTTCGCGAACTCCACCACGAGATCCACGTGCCGTAGTTTCGACGCTGTTTAGTCCAGTTATTCCACTTGCATCTGAACTCCTCCAGGTTTCCTTCTGTTAAAACGTGTGGCCTCAGCTGCCAATAACCGTTGTAGGTCAAACGATTAGCCGGGGTTGGGAGGCAGAGGCGCACTGTGAGTGCCTTGTGATCCGAAAAGGAGAGCACATGCATATCGGTAGTCCTTAACTGTGTTACCAGCGAAGAGGAGACATAACAACGGTCGATGCGTGACCCCGAACCACTAGTGATGTAGGAAAACTCCACAGAGTTGCCTCTGAGAGCCTCCCAGCTATCACTCATACCCATGCTGTTTACAGCTTTTTGCTGAGCAAGGCTGAAATTCCCCCCACCCGTGACATCCTTCGACTTCAACACACAGTTGAAATCGCCCGCAAAAATGACATGAGGACATGCATTCCGCAGGTAGAACGCCACAGTACGGTTGAAAAATTCCTCCCGCTCCGCCTTACGCTGGCTTCCTGAAGGAGCATAAACATTACACAGAGTGGCTATATTCTCCAATCGAATGCAGATCAGACGTGAGTCTAAGCTGCGCTCGACGTGAGAAAATTTTAAATGGTCCCGTAAAGCGATCGCCGTACCCCTCGACGCGTCAACATTAGACAAAACATTGTATCCTGGAAGCGCTAAGTCTGTATGATATACTTCCTGCAGAAATGTAACATCCAGATCCATCGTCCTGATAAATGTCTTAAGAGCTTCTAATTTCGTTGCGCTGGATATGGTGTTGATGTTAATAGTAGCTATATTATAGCCACTACTAACAACTGATCCTATATTATTGGTCACCGTATCCATCGCAACGAAATTCAGAGGTTGTTAGTGGTAGTGGCCTTTTTGGATGGTCGATCAGGCTTACGCTTGGCGACCATCGTAAAGCTGTTCATGGATGAACTTGAGGCGTCACTCTCGACATCTGACTCAGTGGTTCGCTTACGTGTTACCGTTCGCGGTTCATCCGTGGAAGGGCCAGGAAAGGGGGCAGGAAGGACATCGAGCGGTACCTTAAAGGCCAGTGGAGCACTTGTTGCCGCTGGGTTAGCGACGACAGCACCAGGGACTTCGGCAGTAGCAGGAGCGGCGGCAGCAGCACGATCATCCGTGTCCCTAGGAGTGGAGACAGCCGCAGGAGCGCCGGCAGCGGGTGCGGCGTTAGCTGCATGAGCGTCGGCAGCCACAGGAACGGTGGTAGCCACAGGAGCGGCGGTAGCCGCATGAGCGGCGGCAGCAGCAGGAGCAGCAGCAGTGGATGCGGCGGTAGCCGCAGGAGCGGTGATAGCTGCAGGATCGGCGTTAGCCACAGGAGCAGCAATAGCCGCAGGAGCGACGGTGGCCACAGGAGCGGCAGGAACGGCAGGTAATAACGCATCATCGATGCGCCGATCATGCGCGGAGACGACAACATCCGTCGTGGGAGCGAGAGAGAGAGCTGGAGCGACGTGCTTATTGTTTGCATTGCTTATCTCCCCCTTGCGAGAGCTCGGCTTCGGGCTGGAAGGCCGAACGGTCACCGGCACGAGCGGGATGATCAGCCGTGCGGCGATCTTCGATGCGTCGCCTGGGTGCTTACCCAACAGTCAAAAGCCGAAGATTTTATATTGACCTTTCGTTTTTTCTATCTGTCTCTCGCTCTAATTTGAGCGATTTTCCCCTGATGAGTGTCCCCGAGCCTCCTCGTGTGGTTGTTGTTGTTGGAAGTTGAAACCGAACCCCCTTCGTGCGCTGCCAAAATCAGCGAAGAACGAAATCGAGTGGCTCAAGCGAAAAAACGAAAAAAAAAAATGACGAACGAGTGTGCTGTGACAATAACACACACACGCACAAGGCGACACCCGAAATCTGGTGCGATACCGGCTTTCAGTGGAGCAAGTACACACATGCACACATTTGGCCACACCAGCGCTCTGTTCTAGTGTAGGTAGTTTTCTGCAGTCCACGGTGATACTACACACAGCCACGCACTTGGCGATACACGCTGTGTGGTGGACGTTCAGAATTCAGTGGTGCAAATACACACATGCATACACTTGGCGACACACGCTCTGCTGTGCGGTGAGGTTTGTGTTCTATGTCCAGTGGTGCAAATATACACACACACGTACTTGGCTACACACGCAGTACGGCGCGGTTGGCTTCGCAGAAGCGCATACACAAATTCACGCAGTAGGCTTCACTTTCAGTCCAGTGAGGTTGGTGCTCGTGTGGTGTTTCAGCGCTTGGCGGATAAACCCCGTAAAAATGGAGATCATTCTAATTTAAGGTAAGTAAAAGTGATTAAAATTATCAACCAACATCCCCCCTTCTAATTCATATCATTTTTCTTCCATTTCATGTGTATTTCACGGCGAACGGAGACAACAAAACCTGTGGCAGTGTCGTGGTGTTGGAGATGGTGGCCCGTACAGTGCAGCGAGAAGAACTAGGCGCGACAGCGATGTGGAGCAGAAAGTGCTGTGCTGATTTTAATTTTTCTTTGTGCGAGTGTAAAAAGTGTTTTTTTATTATGTGCGTTAATTTAGAATTAAGAGCAATGATTATTGTGGATGTGTTGTGTGTTTTTTTTTTGTATTCTATGTTGGTTCGATATTCAATAAATCGAATCATGTTGATATAATGGACCGCACTGTATCATTTTGGAAAGAAATCCTGGCAAAAAAGGGGGAGGGGCCCAACAGTCAAAAGCCGAAGATTTTATATTGACCTTTCGTTTTTTCTATCTGTCTCTCGCTCTAATTTGAGTGATTTTCCCTTCGTGAGTATCCACGAGCTCCCTCGTGTGGTTGTTGTTGTTGGAAGTTGAAACCGAACCCCCTTCGTGCGCTGCCAAAATCAGCGAAGAACGAAATCGAGTGGCTCAAGCGAAAGAACGAAAAAAATGATGAGCGAGTGTGCTGTGACAATAACACACACACACGCACAAGGCGACACCCGAAATCTGGTGCGATACCGGCTTTCAGTGGAGCAAGTACACACATGCACACATTTGGCCACACCACGGTGATACAACACACAGCCACGCACTTGGCGATACACGCTGTGTGGTGCGGTGCGGCGGATGTTCAGAATTCAGTGGTGCAAATACACACATGCATACACTTGGCGACACACGCTCTGCTGTGCGGTGAGATTTGTGTTCTGTGTCCAGTGGTGCAAATATACACACACACGCACTTGGCTACACACGCAGTACGGCGCGGTTGGCTTGGCAGAAGCGCATACACACATTCACGCAGTAGGCTTTACTTTCAGTCCAGTGAGGTTGGTGCTTGTGTGGTGTTTCAGCGCTTGGTAGTCAGCGGATAAACCCCGTAAAAAATAGAGTTTTGTTTAATTTGAGGTAAGTAAAAGTGATTAAAATTATAAACCAACATCCCCCCTTCTAATTAATATCATTTTTTTTTCATTTCATGGGTGTTTCACGGCGAACGGAGACAACAAAAACCTGTGGCTGTGTCGTAGTGTTGGAGCAGTGGCCCGTACAGTGCAGCGAGAACTAGGCGCGACAGCGATGAGGATCAGAATGTGTTGTGCTAATTTTTCTCTGTGCGAGTGTAAAAAGTGTTTGTTAAATTATGTGCGTGAATTTAGAATTAAGTGCAGTGGTTATTGTGCATGTGTTGTGTTTTTTTGTATTTATGTTAAATAAAATATTCAATAAATCGAATCATGTTGATATAATGGTTCGCACTGTATCATTTCGGAAAGAAATCCTGGCAAAAAAGGGGGAGGGGACTAATTAAACGAAGCTTCGTGCAGACCCCCGTTCGGGTTTTGCTTCGGCTTCGGGTTTGCTTCGGCTTCGGGACCCGACGGATCACTTGAATAATTTCGCCAACTCAAGTTCTTTTTCAAGCGCGTATTCAAGCGATCTCTGAGTGCTGGTGCCCGGTGGGGGGCTATTTTAACGAAGGGTCGTACCGAACCCCGTTCGGGTTTTGCTTCGGCTTCGGGTTTGCTTCGGCTTCGGGACCCGACGGATCGGTTGAATAATTTCGCCAACTCAGCTTCAAAGCCAGCTTCAATCTCAGCGGATCTCTGAGTGCTGGTGACCGGTGGGTATCTTCCACGTTTGCGTGTGTAGGTGTAGGTGTCGCCGCCGATAGGAACCTTGAGCGGCTCTTCTTCTTTTTCTTCTGGCCACTATTGCCTGCTGCAGTGTGTGACGCTGCTTGTGGTGTGGTTGCAACTGTTTTTGCACTAACGGTGCTGGCGTACGTGGTCTTTACTTGTACAACGTTCGCAAACCGATTTTGCCGGTTCTGCACACAATTCAGACCGTGGTGCACCGGTGCAGCACAGTTGCGGCAAGTTTGTGCCTGACCACGATAGGACACACCTGTAACCTCCCCACAGAGTGTTACGTAGGAGAGGATGGGCTTTAACAGCTTCATCCTCAACACACGCACACCGTTGAGCGCACCAGCTAACGGTGAATCGGGGGCCCATACGCCCTTGGTGACGGATAGGACTTCACCGTATTGTGCCATCTCGGCAACAATTTCCTCGTCCGGGATTAGATGAGGCAGATCGCGCACGGACACGTCTACCGCCCCATCTACCATCTCAATATTGATGGGAAAGTGCTTTCCCTCGTGCGTGTTGGAGTGCTTTCCTCTGTGTTCCTTGACGATGGCCTCCGCATCCTCCACCCTTTCCATCGTCACAAACACACAGCTCTTCGCACTATTCAGCTGGGCGACTTGCACTTTTTTTTCCGCCGATTCCCAGCTGCTCGCACATGAAATCGACGGTCTCCGAAGGAGACGGTCGCTATGGCACCAGCGAGAAATCGATGCGGAACGTTCCGTCCGCATATTGCGATCGCTTATTCGCCATCGCGGGGCTTGCAAAACTAAATCAAAACACGACTGCACTCGTTGACGTTTGCAGCCGAACTGAGAATAGTATGTAAATTTAAAAAAAGCTCATAAATGTAAACAAACTGTTTAAACAAAAATTGAACAAGAATAGATTGTATATCGTAACGGATTTAAAAATAATTTAGAAGCAAGACAAACCATGCAATTACTAATTAAATAATACATTCTTTTCATTTACTACAAAGTCTGCGGTGCCATAATTTTTTTTATTAGATGTGTGTTATGATGTAGGTTGTATCTCTAGCGTATGAAAAACTATAGCACACCATCACATATCATTAAAACAATTCGTAGGTATTCACCAAACGAGCTAGTTGCTCTTTCATTTAGCTCCTTGTTATACTGGCAGCATGTAGTGTATAATTATGTTTACGATAGCCCGGAGTAAGTTTTAAAAAATATTACTGGGGATCTTTATTTGCGAACTGCTAAACTAAGACTAAAGCTAACTTCTGGATTCGGTACTATTTAGCTAGGCTGGTGTTTTCGGTGCTGCCAGGTTTGCCGGTCACGTTGTCGTCCACGTTTATGATGATCATGTTGCCTCGGTCCGTCTGAACATACGACACCACACCTGGTCGTGGGAACCTGCTTCCAGTGGAGTTCCCGTTGGAACCTGACTCCGCGCGTGGAGTAACATCGATGGCTCGCTTGCGACCGTTTTCTTACTCAGCACCTGTATCATAGCGCGTAGCGCATGTGTACATAACTCCTCCCTCCTTAAACGTCGAGCGTCCTCGATCGACTTACCGACGTTTGCAGTGGGATGATGTTGTGAATAGCTTCGGTAGACATTTTCTTCTCTACATGTTTGGTTTTGTGTTTGTAGATGCAAAATGCAGTTATAAGAAAGCCTGTTAGAACAACAATTAATATCCCTCCTGTAATTGTATGCGTGCGTAAGCGGAGTGTTATTGTATGGAGTTGATGTATGTTACTAATATGCATTGTGTGCAGATCTTGTATACTTGGCTTGTTTAGAGTTATTTCTGTTTTGCTGCCAGTTAAGGGTAGGAAGTAGTCTTCTTGGTCTAACACATCAATATGCGCAGTAAATGTGCTATTTAAGATTTTTACGGTGCAATTGCCGGTTTCAATTAGTGTGGGTACTGCTATTATTTGGCTGTTTGAACATGAATCAATGACTGGCACTCCAAGGATGGTATCGATTAGAATGACTCCTGGTTTCATTTCTCGTATTATCGTATGCTCGGAGCTCGTGGTGGTGGTACATTTAGATGGATGATTTCTGATGATATTTGAGATACACTCGTCGTTTAGCGGTTGTGGGTTGTTGCAAATCGTGCACTCTTCGTTAACATTGAAAATGGTGTTTTTATGCTTGGTTACAAATTTTACATCCGTCTATTCTTCTATGTCTTCTACAGTTGTACAATGTTATTAATGTTCAGGATAAGATTTACTTGTTCTATTTCAGTTTTTACGATTATTCATTTGATCTGATCTGATCTTTTATCTGATTATTCATTTGATTTTCGATTATTTATTTTTTTTTTTTAGAGTTTGTGTAATTTTGTTCACTGATTTTTCTATTTCGGAATTAATTCTAACTTGAGCGTTAATGTTGGATATGGTTTTGTTTTCTGAATGTTCTAAGTGTTTTCTGATCTGCGATTTCCTGCATTTATTATGCCTCTCTTTTGTTTTCTAGGTCTTATATTTCCTCATTTTTTATAAACTGATAGGATTTTATAGTCTAAGGTGTCCTTAAGATGGTTGGTTAGGCTAATATTATTGGCTAAATTCTGAATATAGTTAAGGTTAGTCTCTATAAATTGTTGCTGTTATAAGTTTTGAATTTGTTAAAACTATTATGAGGAAATGAATCATTCCAAATTTCATTTTTAGTTTTTTATAGTATTCAGCTGTGATTTCCGTAAGGATGAGAAAGAACTTAAATGGTTTGTTAGGTTTTTCGTTTCCTTTTCAATTTTGATTTATGAATTTTTCTTCCATTTCGGTCTAAAATATTTGTAACTAGGTTATCGAAAACTTTCGTTTCACGATACCTTTCTTCGTGTTTTAAATTATTTCTTTTCCTTTCGAAGATCGTGTCATTGTCTTTGAATAGTTCTGGTTCTTCTCGTGTTTTGTTTAATTTTTCTATGTATTTGGATTTTTTTTCTTTTTGTTTTGAAGCATACACTCTATAAAGTTCCTCTTTTTGTTTAATTCTTTCTTGAAGGTCCTCAGGGATAGGATCTTCGTTTTTGAAGCCGAAAAATAGTTCTTTAGGGGATATGTTTGTTTGAGAGTGTATAGAATCATTGTAAATTGAGACTGCCAAATTAATTTTTGAAGTAGTTGATAGATTTTTTGTAGAATCTCGTAGTGAGATTATGTTGTGCAATTCTCTTATTGTTCTATGGACAATTTCAATTGTTCCATTTGAAGAGGATTGACCAACACTTGTATAATGGAATTCTACATTATTTTCTTCAAGAAATTGTTTGATTGTGGTGGATTTAAACGAACATTCTTGGTCCATCACAAGCAAACAAGGTCTTCCAACGTTAGCGAAGAATTGAGTTAGTGCTTTTAGTATATGTATAGCGTTTCTTGATTGTAAACGAATCGCCATGGTTAGTCTTGAGAACTTATCGCAAAGGGTTAGAAAATGTTTATCACTAATTATAAAGATGTCCATATGAACGATTTCCAATGGTTTTTTAGGAGTGGCAGTAATTTGATATTTTTGTTTATATGGGCGTCTTTCATATTTAGCTTTTTGAAATATTTTGCAAATGTTAATAAATTTAGTAATTTTAGTTTTCATGTTTGGAAAATAATATTTTCTAGAGATATGTAGTTTGGTCTCAATAATTCCTCTATGGTTTGCATTATGTTGTCGTTCAATAATCAAATCCTGGTCAATTTCATCAGTTACATCTTCTAAAATTGTTTTTGTCCAAAATAGTTTGATCGATTTTGCGCGAGAGAAATAGTTTTTGTAGATAATTTGTAAGTTTTTTAAGATTTTTTCGCTGCAACAAATGCCAGTAACACATTTGGGAGATGCATATTCTTTGATTATGTCGATCAACATAGCTGGTCCAAAAAGGGGTGTTTTTATTGTTATTCTATGATAATTTCCGAAAAGTGTAATTGCTTCTCGAGAATCATTATTATTTTCTTCTAGTATTATTTGATTTCTAAATTCATTTAGTGGTTTTTTAGTTGCTGGGATGAATTCGTCATCATTAGTATCTGCTGAGTGTTGCGTCATAGTGTCAGTATTGTTAGAGGCAGTATTTGCATTTAATTCGGATGTTAAAGCAGGGTTTTCCGTTATGCGGGATAGTGCATCTGCATTTCCATTAAGAGTACCTTTTTTATACTTAATTTCAAATTCGAATTCTTCCAAGGCAAGTTTCCAATGAAGAAGTCTTCTATTTAAATCATTTTTCTGTCTTAGCCAAACAAGGGGTTTGTGGTCAGTTCTTATTTCAAAAACTGTTCCGAAAATGTACGGTCGGAAATGCTTGGTTGCCCAAACAATGGCGAGTAGCTCTTTTTCGGTAGCTGAATAGTTGCACTCTGTTTCGTTAAGCGTTCTATAAGCGTAAGCGATTGGGTGTTCCTTACCATCTTCGAATTTTTGTGAAAGTACAGCGCCAAGGGCGAAGTCACTTGCGTCTGTTTCTAAAATGAATTTTCTGCTAAAATCAGGATATTTTAAAATTGGATCAGTAGTGAGCATTTGTTTACAATCGTTGAAACAATTTATAAATTCGTCATTATGTGTTATTTTAGAACCTTTCTTAAGACATTTTGTGAGAGGTTTGGTCAGTTTTGAAAAATCTTTTATGAATTTTCTGTAATAACCAAGGATTCCTAAGAAGCCTTTAATGTGGGTTGTTGTTTTTGGTATGGGCCAATGCAATATTTTTTCTATTTTGTTTGGATTGGGTTTGATGCCATCTTGAGTTACGATGTGTCCTAAGAATTCACACTCTTTTCTTAAAAATTCACATTTGTCTAATTGAACCTTTAAATTTGATTCAATTAATTTTTTCAACACTTTATTCAAATTGTCCAAATGTTGTTGGAGTGATTTACCAAAAATAATAATATCATCTAGATATACGAGACAGTTTCTTCCTACAAGGTCACCTAAAATATTATTCATGGCTCGTTGAAAAGTAGCAGGTGCGTTTTTCAAGCCAAAGGGCATTCGTATAAACTCGAAGTGTCCTTTTTCTGTGCTAAAAGCTGTTTTTGGTCTATCCTTTTTATCAACTTCAATTTGATGAAAGCCGGATTTTAAATCAAGTGTAGTGAAGTACATGCTTCTACCTAACTTGTCCAAAATTTCTTCTATATTGGGAATAGGGTATCGATCATCGATCGTTTTTTCATTCAATTTTCTATAGTCATCCACGATACGCCATTTCTCCTTTCCACTTGCATCTGATTTTTTAGGGACTATCGAGATTGGGGATGTCCATGGGGATATAGAATGTTGGATAATACCGTCAGCAATCATTTCTTCGATTTGCCTATTCACTTCTGCTTTATGAATATTGGGGTATCTATAAGTTTTTGTGTGAATGGGTATATCGTCTTTAGTTTTTATTCGATGTCTAATAGCGGTGGTGCATGAAAGTTTTTCTTTTTCTTGATGGATGATGCCTAGATTTTGTTTAAGAATTTCGAAAAGTTTATGTTTTTCTTCTTTGTTTAAATGATCGGTGCGAATTAAATTTTCGAGATTTGCTATGTAATTTTGCGGATGATCATTATATGGGTGTGTGCTCATGTGATTTATTTCGATCATTTTGTCTAATTCATATGTTTTTGCTGGTTTAGTCCAATGAAATGTTAATGTGTCGCCGTAATTCCTGGCAGAACTTTAGCATATCCTTGTTTTGCTTTATAAACGCCTGAAGGAATTATTGCATCTTTTATTTGAATGTCTTTTGGAAGAAAAATGTTTCCTTTTGTTTGAGAAACAGGAAGCTTTATAATTTGAGAATTATTAGCATTTAATGTAATTGAAGGGGGTTCTAATGTTCTTATTTCTAAGTTGATTGTACGATCGGGTAGAATAAGTTTATGATTTTTTGTATCAATTAGTGTTTCCATATCGGAGAGTGATTCGTATCCGAGTATTCCGTCAAAATAATTATGACATTTGAAAAGGTAAAATTTTAATTTTTTATCTAGAATGGTTATGAATGTGCATTCTTGTGATTTGAACTTACCATTTTTATTTTTTATGGTGATTGTTTCGCATTTCACTCTTTGAGTTAGTGGAACTAATTCTGGATTTAAAAAGTTTTTGTTCGCTCCGCTGTCTACTAAAAGTTTGATGTTTGAACCATTTAATTTTGTTGTGTAAAAGGGTAGTCCATTAATTGCGTTTAACTCGGTGGGTTTAAGTTTGCAGTAATTTGAAAATTTACATCTTCTTCATTATCGGTTTCTTCGTCTGAATCGGATTCTTCTGATATTGTTTTTCCGTCATCTTCTTCGGCTGTATGCGAGAAAATTTTGTTTCTCATATTGGACCGTAAGGATTGATCGACATCCATGGGAACAATTTTTGTACGATCTGAAGATGGTTTCATGTTATTGAATGGTCTATTTTCAAGGTGTTTAGGTTGTGAAAATTTATTATCCCTTTTTACATTTTTGTCGACACTAGGATGTTTTTCGAACCCATTATTGGTGTTTGATTTGGTTCTTTCAGCGTTTTGGAATCTGCATAGAAAGGCATAAGCTGATTCCAAGTCTTCTGGTTGTGCGGTTTGTGCATATCCAAAATATGTTTTGCTCAGACCATTTATGAACGCAGCGAGGCATTCTTGTTCTAAAAACAGGTTAATTGCCTCCCAATGTGAAGCGTATACCGTATTCTGTCTTGCTACTGATTTCATATTGATCAAAATTTCTTTTGTTTTTCTATAGTGAAGGCTCAAAGATTCGTTTTGTTTTAGGTTCCACAGTTGTGTTTGATACGTTGCGATGTTGTTTCGATCGCCATAAACGTTCTGCAAAATATCTGCGACTTCATCAAAAGTAGTAGGGTTTCCGTTCACACAAATAGTGTCACGTGCTTTGCCCTCTATCTTATTAATTACGGTCTGTTCGTAGACACTGAATATTTCTGGTGCCACATTGTTTTTGAAGAGGTCTAGTGTTTTTTTAACTGTTGTTAACCAACCGATTAACTGTTTTTTGTTTCCGTCGAATCCGGGAATGACCCTAATTGGATCCGGGATACGAAAATAGTCAGCACTGCGACTCGAGGTCGTTGGCTGTTGTTGTTGTTGGAAGCGTTGTAAACTATCATTTTCCGCTTGGAGTGTGTTAACGCGTTCCTCTAACGAGCGCATAGATTCAATCAATGCGTGTATATTTTGTTCCATTTTCACTGGAATTTTCTTGTCCCTAGTGAACTTCAAAGAACGAACTTTTGGGAAAGGGGTATATTTTGGCATTCAATGATAAAAATTGTTTGTTGCCTACCGCCTTTTTATTATAAGAGTGGGGAACTTATGCTTTAGGATGTAACTCACCTTTTTTATCCACGTGTCGGGAAATTAGGGTTTTCCGTTACCTGTCCTTTGCTTTGTCCTTCCTTTTCTTCTTTGGTCGCTCGTTGTCCACGGATTGGGTCAGCGATTGTCCTTCCTTTTCTTCTTTGGTCACTCGTTGTCCACGGGTTGGGTCAGCGATTGTCCTGCGTTGATTAGTTTACCCAGTAACGCTGGCTGGGGAGTCTTGCCGCTAGCTTTTGTTCGAATGTTCTCTTCCAATTCTAAATAGTTGAAACCAACCGTTCGTGCACTTGTTCTTACACTTTATGAAATAATGAAATTCACGCGATCGTCACGAGTCAACCACGATACACGATACGGGCGATACACAGATTTATTTCCGTTATTTCACTGCACTATACTTGAACACTTGTCACTGAACGTGAATTGGGCCTAGCCGACTGCGCCAATTATGTTTACGATAGTCCGGAGTAAGTTTTAAAAAAATATTACTGGGGATCTTTATTTGCGAACTGCTAAACTAAGACTAAAACTAACTTCTGGATTCGGTGGTATTTAGCTAGGCTGGTGTTTTCGGTGCTGCCAGGTTTGCCGGTCACGTTGTCGTCCACGTTTATGATGATCATGTTGCCTCGGTCCGTCTGAACATACGACACCACACCTGGTCGTGGGAACCTGCTTCCAGTGGAGTTCCCGTTGGAACCTGACTCCGCGCGTGGAGTAACATCGATGGCTCGCTTGCGACCGTTTTCTTACTCAGCACCTGTATCATAGCGCGTAGCGCATGTGTACATAACTGTATATTGAATCTTCTTTTAACAAACCACATACATGCTGCTTTACTGAGTATTACTGCAAGTTCTGGATAGTAAATCTGTAGAAATTCGATGCAATTTTCTAACAACAAAAAAGTTAAATAGGGAACTTAGTTTTTAGGATATAAGACTTGTACTACGTTATTTAAATTATAATTTATTCCAAGTCTCTTAAGTAAAAAGAATACAACATTTTATTCAATGAATTATAAAAGAGATTCGCCATTATATTGCAAAATATTTTGTTCCGAGCCAAAGGTGTTAGTTTGCTGAAGAAGAATAACACAACTTTCCAGAACTTTAAAGACATTTTGCATATCGTTATTTACATAATCTGTGAATTTTTAAATACATGACCAAAAAACATTGAAAATAGAGAGTATGTTTTGTTTTTGAGATATTCTTGAAATGCAATAATCATTGAAATACAAAGAAAGGAAAGGCATATTTTGTATTAAAAAAATAATAACAATCGTTCAAATGCATCACATATGCACGATAGTAAAAGTCAGCTTCAAATCAATTTATTAATAGAGTAAAACGAATAATTTATATCAATAACGACGTTTTCTTAATTCTTGTATTGCTTTCAAAATTATGTTTATAATTATAATTGATGTAAACATAAAAAAATTTCACTTACCAATTTGTATTTTGTTCGATGGTACAGAATTTGGCTTGATCTAGTAATAATTTCCAACTGGAGAAAATGATGATCTTGCGAATTCCAACCTACTTCGTCAATTAAGAAAACATGTTGAATATTAATGCTTTGATATTACATATGTTCGATTTAACAGAGTTAATGTTGTTTGTTATGAATATTCCACTTCATTTTTTGAAAAAAAAAAACTTACCGGCAATTAATAATTGATCCAACACGAAAGCAGGTACCAAATATACACAATTGTACTAGATTCACTTATCACAATCACTAGAATCTTCCAAAAAGCAGACGAACTTGTGTACTTGATGATACACAATTGTACTAGATTCACTTATCAAAATCACTAGAATCTTCCAAATAGCAGACGGACATGTGTACTTGAAGAGTTGCTGTTTACTTCTGATTGATTTCTTCTGAGAGTGTTGTCTACATATACTAAAATGTGTGCATTGCACTGCAACAGAACTTGAGGAAAGTGCATGGGTTTTTGAAATGCAAAAAGAAAAAAAACCAGGCACGCAAAATACGGCTATCGCACGTAAAATCGGCGCAACCCGCTGCGCAAAGCGATCGAAAACTTCTCAACCTCTCGCTCAATGTAGCTAGAGAGTAAGAACCAATAAAGATACCCGCTGCGCAAAGCGACGCAAGAAATCATGGAGTTCTGAGAATTTCATCATGCCATCTTTTTCCCTCCAACGGCAAATTTGTCAAGCAGCTCGTCGAGCTACCCGTCCCTGGCTCCGCCTCGTACCCCTCGCCTGAGCGCGCTGTCGATGGTTTGAATGTGTTGGTGCGTCAGACGGCCAATCGCTGTCAGCCGTCGTCCGTGCTTTTTCCCACCATAGCGCTATCTCTTTCTCGCGTGTGGTCAATGCTCATGAGTTGCTGTGGCGCTTAAAAAACCGTTTATACACATTGCGGCGATGAAGTTGCATTTTTACAAATCAATCCAAAAAAGCGCAATAAGTTCAATTGCTGCAATATAAAAATGACTAAGGAAAAGCTAGCTAAAGCTTGAGGGTTTGCTGTGCAACGCGCAGAACCCTAATTCGCATTAACACATTCAGCCCGGCGCTGATTTTCATCAACTTTCCGTTCCACCAGCACCTAGAACGCAGGCTGGAAAGTTCACTGGCAGTCCTTGGGGCCTGCCATCGATATGAACGTGTTAAGCATTAAACATAACTTTTTTTTTGCTTTTGCTTTTGCAAAGCTTTTGCTTTCGCATGTTGTAGATTACACAGATATGCTGTGCCGTCTGCGCAAGGGTATGAGCGTGCGTGTGTGTGCACAACTGTCGCCAAATGCAATTTCTTCCGGAATGTTATGATCCATCGGTCAAAGAAAGGAAGGTGTGCATGATAGTGGCGGATTAGGGGAATCGGGGTCCCTAGGCGGAATGACGAGTTGAGGCGCCTCTAAATGGTAACTGATGACAGGGAGGAGGGGGTACTGGCACACAGCTGTTGGGAAATAGAACAGTATACTTATATTACCGGTGGGGGATGGGGGGGGCCTTCTCGGGAGATCTTCTTCGACCGCCTAGTCCGCCTAACGGTAGATCCGCCGCTGGTTCATGACGGTGTTTTTTTACTGTAGAGTGCATCCTTCCCCCTGCCTGCAGCGTATGCATCGAGCAGGAGACAGTGTGGCAGTATGCAAGTTGCCCACTGGATAGGAGCGATCCCGCGGCACCTCATTACTCACATCTGCATGCCCGGCGTGGGTTCTAACCGCGTATGAACCGTCCGCCGTAGCAAGAGCTGACTATCCGGCTACGTGGTACTCAAGTCCTGAAAAGGCCGGTATGATCGCGTAGGCCATAATGACAATAATAATAATAATAATAATAATAATAATAATAATAATAATAATAATAATAATAATAATAATAATGAGAAGAAGAATTTAACATAGCAGTCCACACTCGGGGAAGGACTGCCGGCAATCGGCGTCATGATAACGACTACTAACCAACAAGCCACCAGATTCTGGACGGACAGGTGCAGCACCATACGCGCACCGTAACAAACAAATCCAGAATCCTCTGTTGTATGGATTCAATTCAAAATGTTGTTTCCACTTGCGTCCGCTAGCTGAATTAGAAATAAATGTGCAACAAATCACACGCATGTTTGCTTAGATCGTGTGTCTTTTTAATACCCCCAACAGCAGAGCCGATCGCAAAGATGCCAATGCCAATGGTTGTGTTGTCTCTCAGGTAGCGAGATCAAAAATGCGTGGTATTTTGTAGCCGCAGCGGATGAAAATGTACGCATCAGAATCAAATAGTTTTGTGGTTTCCAAACGCACACACACACACAAACACACAAACACGCGCGCGCAAACTCACACACAAATACGCGCGCGCAAACACACACACACACACACACACACACACACACACACACACACACACACACACACACACACACACACACACACACACACACACACACACACACACACACACACACACACACACACACACACACACACACACACACACACACACGCACACCTGCATGAACGCGCGCACGCCAGCACGCACGCACGCACACACACACGCATGTACGCGC